>NW_026665540.1:0-1617 GCF_009828535.3 Hylobates moloch | reverse complement strand
TCGCACGCTCGCCTGCTGCTCACCTCCTGCTGTGTGGCCTGTGGCCCGGTTCCTAACAGGGTATGTGTGAACTGGTGCCAGTCCGTGCTCTGGGGATTGGGGAGCCCTGTATTAAGAGACCCTAGGAGAAGATCCTAGGGGAGATGGGCAAGGAGGCTGCAACCATTGTCAAGGCAACGAAAGGGGTGACAGAGAAGCATGGTTCAAGGCGACTGCTGAGTCGGTGTGTATGGCATTAGCACATTTACTTCTTCCCGTAACCCTAGGAGAAAGGTGAGGACCAGCAAGGTGAAGGAACAGCCCGTAAGTGGGGATGCAAGGATGCCTGACTTAGATTCCATCCCGAGACGAGCACAGTGAGTACCAGATGCTGCTTCGTGGCACCGCAGAGTCTACATTCGCTGATCCACCTAATGAATGTTGATGGCCCTGCAGCTCCACCCGCAGTGGGGGTCCTGCTTGGCGACACCGAGCTCTACCTTGAAGCCCCCAGAAGAGCCGAGAGGTGCCATCCTTGCGGAACTTCACTCACCCCTGAGCTCGCTGGGGCTACTCTTCTTTTGCAGAACAAGCCCTGTATTTTTCATGTATATTGCAAGACTGAAAGGGGTCTGGAGTGGCGCTCTGTTTTGCCAACGGAAAATTAAGAAAAGGGAAAGAAGAGAAATAAGATTCACCCCACCACATACCCATACCCCCCGCACCTCCCCCCCACACACACAGCTTCCCTGTAATTTAGAGGCACAGGTGGCCCTAGACCCTGAGACACCCAAATTCCACTCCCTTGAGCTGGATGCTAAATGCCAGGAGGCACTAGCACTGCTGAACTAGAGAAGACAGCAGTGATCTCCTAATCTCAGCCACACATGGGCCGTGAAGAGGTATGTGCACTCCCGTGTTCACTGGAGCGTCATTCACAACAACCAAGATGGAGACAACTAAATGTCTATCCGTGGTCAAGTGGACAAAGGAAACGTGATCTATACATGCCATGGAATATCACTCAGCCTTAAAAAGGAAAGAAATCCTGGCCGGGCGCGGTGGCTCACACCTGTAATCCCAGGGCTTTGGGAGGCCAAGGCAGGCGGATCACAAGGTCAGGAGATTGAGACCATCCTGGCTAACATGGTGAAACCCTGTCTCTACTAAAAATACAAAAAAAAAAAAAATTAGCCAGGTGTGGCGGCGGGCACCTGTGGTCCCAGCTACTCGGGAGGCTGAGGCAGGAGGATGGCATGAACCCAGGAGGCGGAGCTTGCAGTGAGCCGAGATCATGCCACTGCACTCCAGCCTGGGAGACAGAGCAAGACTGTCAAAAAAAAAAAAAAAGGAAAGAAATCCTGCCATTTGGAACAACATGGATGCGCCTGGAGAACATTATGCTAAATGAAATAAGCCAGGCACAGGAAGACGAACACGGCAAGATCTCACTCACATGTGACATCTAAAAAAGACAAACCCATAGAAGCAGAGAACAGAATGGGAGCTGCAAGGAGCTGGTGGTGGGGGAAACAGGGAGGTGTTGGTCAAAGCATACAAAGTTTTCGTCATGCAAGATGAGTCTGTCAGTCCTGGCGTCTACTGTACAGAATAGTGTCTATAGCTCACAATACTATA
>NW_026665539.1:0-1617 GCF_009828535.3 Hylobates moloch | reverse complement strand
AGTATTCAGATTAAGTCAGAGACAGTCCTTTATAGCAAAAAGTGCCTTCTCTGCATCCACTTAATTCCTATTAGGGCAGAAAGATGTGTGTAACCAAATGCATAAACTATGTGTTTAGCAGGTAGGTAGAGTGACTTCCCCATCAAGCTGCCCACGGGAGCAAATTTCTCGTTGACCTACTCATAAATAAGTGCTTAGCAATTTTAAAGCCTTCATTATTCCAGCTGTCCTGCATGGTTCTACATCGACAGTAAGCATCTTAGTTCATGGTAATCTCCTTGGCAACACTTATTGTCTTTGTGTGAGAGCAAATGATAGAGTCATCCATTCAAGTTAATTAAGAGCATCTGCATTGCAAAACTGGTCACTAAATTGCTCGCCAAATTTGAGGCTTTTTTCCTGCCAACGCAAATTAATTTTTTAAGTAGCAGCATTTTCAGGAGAGACCAAATAAAGAAAGCAACGATAAAATTGTCTGTCTAGTGAGATGTCCCCAAGCTATCAACTTTAAACATACCTTTGCCTTTTATAGTAGTTCTTCACGCAAACTGCCTTAATCAAAATGCGTGTCTCTTGCTCTATCATTTTATGTTTTGCTCTTAGCAACTAACTGTATGTTAGACAGATTCTTTGAACTCCAATTCCCTCTCCTATTTTTAAAGGCTGTGTTATTGTCTGTTTTCACTAAACAAAAATTTACCAGTACTGTGTTTATGTCATTGTGAAATGGTTTTCTTGCTGAACTTTCTTTTCCCATGGATAAAATGTTATATTTTAGGCTTTGTATAATTTGAGCCATAAGAAAAGTGAGGTAAGGCACTTTTCTTTAAATAAGATAGTAAAAGGACTAGATTGCAGCATCTGCAATCCAGACAGAGCAGTATCTGGAGGCTTGCACTGTGAATTTTAGCCCCAAACAGACTGCAAGAACAAACCAGCAATCCTGAGAGGACCCACAGACCCTCTCAAGGAAGTGGACTGCTCCTGTAGGACTCAGGAGATACCCCAAATACTGTGAGTGCCCCAACTGAGGAAGTGAAAAAGGGAGACCCTCCTCTCCCGAACACATACCCTCACTGGAGAAACTGAAGGTCTGTTTGCGGGAGAGGTTTCCAAATTTACCTGGAGCTGAGTCAAGTTAGAGAGCCCAGCGAAATACAGGGGTAGAAGAAGCAACAGGAAGGCCCTGGGATCTCGCTGGGTCCCCAAGCAGCTCATTTCTTCCAGGCACCACAGGGATCCATCGGGAGGGTGGCCAGAGGAGCAGGGGTTAAGACTCCACAGAAAGAAGGAATTCTCTAGCCAAATTGTGTAACAATTCGAACAGGGCAAGAAGCCTCCTGGCCAGAACTGGGGGGAGGGTGCAAATCTCACTTGCAGACTTCATAGGCAAGGTAAGAACCCTTTTCTTTTCTTTCGCAGCTGGGAGGTGGATAGCCTTGGGCAAATTTTTAAGACCCTCTTGCCCTCCACCTGGAAACAGACTCAGGGCTGTTGGAGGGGGACTTGGTGGAAGTGAGACCAACCCTTCAGTTTATAGGTCATTTTATTGCTGCTGAACTTTTTTAATCAGTAAGATTTTCATTTTTGTTAAGTATTCAGATTAAGTCAGAGACA
>NW_026665538.1:0-1617 GCF_009828535.3 Hylobates moloch | reverse complement strand
TGGAATATGCCAGTATCTACAGTAAAAGATACATTTTACTGTATTAGGTCTTTCATAATTTTAGCAACTGTCTTGTAGTTCCTTCCCACAGATCTAACTAATGGTCCTGTGAGTAAAGCAAAACCACAGAGTTAGTCTATGAGGAGTTTCCAATGACATGCAGCTACAGGAAAAGCTCCACTGGAATAGACCTCAACCAATAGTAATATTACCTATAATAGTAAAAATCTGGAAACAACCTCAATCTCCATCATATAGTAATCAAAAAATGTATATAGGATAGTCCCTACAATAAAAAAATACAGAAATGAAAATGAATGAACTAATATGACGTCTATGAAAAACTAAATTTACCATCTTTCAGCATGGTTAATTCTCAGAAACATGATGTTAAGTGACAAAAAAAAGAAACAACCACAAACAGAAAAAAGCATGTAGGCAGGGTGTGGTGGCTCATGCCTGTAATATCAGCACTGTTGCGGGGACTGAGGAAGGAGGATCCCTTGAACTCGAGTTTGAGACCAGCCTGGGAAACACAGGGAGACCCCATCTCGAGAAAAAAGAGGTATATATGTTACTTCTATAAAATTTTAAAACATTTGAAGCACAACTATATATTGTTTATAGGTCAAAAATATTGGCCGGGCGCGGTGGCTCAAGCCTGTAATCCCAGCACTTTGGGAGGCCGAGGCGGGTGGATCACGAGGTCAGGAGATCGAGACCATCCTGGCTAACACGGTGAAACCCCGTCTCTACTAAAAAATACAAAAAAATTAGCCGGGCGTGTTGGTGGGCGCCTGTGGTCCCAGCTACTCGGGAGGCTGAGGCAGGAGAATGGCGTGAATCCAGGAGGTGGAGGTTGCGGTGAGCCGAGATCGCGCCACCGCACTCCAGCCTGGGGGACAGAGAAAGACTCCGTCTCAAAAAAAAAAAAAAATATGTAGGAAAAGTATAAAAATATTCATAGAAATTTTAAACACTGAGGCTGGGCGTAGTGGCTCAAGCCTGTAATCCCAGCACTTTGGGGATTACACCCAGAGGTGTGCGGATCATGAGGTCAGGAGTTTGAGACCAACCTGGCCAACATGGTGAAACCCCATCTCTACTAAAAATACAAAAAAATTAGCCAGGCGTGTTGGCGCACGCCTGTAATCCCACCTACTCGGGAGGCTGAGGCAGGAGAATCATTTGAACCCGGGAGGCGAAGGTTGCCGTGAGCTGAGATCACGCCACTGTACTCCAGCCTGGGCGCCTGCCTCAGCCTCCCAAAGTGCTGGGATTACAGGCATGAGCCACCATGCCTGGCCAAAAAGAAATTTTAAACACTGAATTCTTCATAGTGTCTACAAAGGAAGGGTGAGGACTAGGCTCAGGGTAAGGGATTCAGGGGGCCACAACTATATCTGTAAGTGTTGTTTCTTTAAAAACAAAATCTGTATTTGCGGAAAGAGAAAGAAAAAAACAATAAAATCTGAATTAATATGGCACTACATAGCACAATGATAATAGATGATGAAGTTGGGTGTTGAGTACCTCAGTATGCATTATAATATTTTATTTAGGCCGGGCGCGGTGGCTCACGCTTGTAATCCCAGCACTTTGGGAGGCCGAGGCGGG
>NW_026665537.1:0-1618 GCF_009828535.3 Hylobates moloch | reverse complement strand
AAATTCAGCTCACATTTTATTTCACAGTTCCATTCCATTCCATTCCAGTCCATTCTATTCCTTTCCATTCCGAACTACTCTATTCTATTCCTTTTGTTCAACAAGTTCTCCATCTGTCAGCCTGACTGTATTGCAGTGGTGCAATTTCACCCCACATTATATTTCACTGTTCCATTCCATACCATTCCATTCCATTCCATTCAATTCAATTCCGTTCTGTTCCATTCCATTCTGTTCCATTCCATTCCACTTCATTCCATTCCGTTGCATCCCATTCCACATCATTTCATTTCATTCCATTCCATTCCTTTCCACTGAAATCCATTTAAGTCCATTCCTTTCTATTCCATTCTATTCCATTCCATCCCTTTCCATTCCATTCCATTCCACAATATTCTATTCTATTCCTTTCTTTCAAGTAGTTCTCAAACTGTCACCCTGGTTGTATTGCAGTTGTTCAATGTCAGCTCTCATTATATTTCACCGGTCCACTCCATTCCATTCCTTTGCATTCCGTTCAATTCCATTCCACTTCTGTCCATTCCGTTTCATTCCATTACATTGCAATCCATTCTATTCCATTCCATTCCATTCCATACCATTCCATTCCATTTCTTTCCATTCTGTTCCATTCTGTCACATTGCATTCCATTGCATTCCACTCCATTCCACTCCATTCCATTCCATTCCGTTCCGTTGTATTCCATTCCATTCCATTACATTACATTCCACTCTATTCCATTCCATTTCTTTCCATTCCGTTCAATTTTGTTTCATTGCATTCCATTCCATTCCATTCCGATGCTTCCATACTAGTCTTTCATTCCTTTCTTTCAACAAGTTCTCAATCTGTCAACCTTGCTGGATTGCAGTGGCGACTATGTCAGCTCACATTTTACTTCACACTTCCATTCCATTCTGTTCCATTCCATTCCGTTGCATTTCATTCCGTTCCGTTCCATTCCGTTCCATTGCACTCCATTCCATTAAATTCCCTTCCATTCCATTCTATTCCATTCCATTCCATTCCATTCCATTCCATTCCATTCCATTTCGTTCCATTCCGTTCCATTCTGCTCCATTGCACTGTATTCCATTCCATTCTATTCCAGTCCATTGAATTCGATTCTATTCCATTGCATTCCATTCCATTCCATTCCACACTATTCTATTGTATTCCTTTCTTTCAACAAGTTCTCAATCTGTCAACCTGGTTGGATTGCAGTGGCACAATATCAGCTCACATTTTATTTCACCATTCCATTCCATTCCATTCATTTCATTCCATTCCGTTCCATTCCTTTCCATTCCATTCCATTACATTCCATTCCACACTATTCTATTCAATTACTTTCTTTCAACAAGGTCTACATCTGTCACACTGGCTGGATTGCACTGGCACAATGTCAGCACACATTTTATTTCACCGTTCCTTTCCATTCTATTCCATTCCATTGCTTTCCATTCCTTTCCATTCCATTCCATTCCATTCCATTCCATTCCATTCCATTCCATTAGATTCCACTCCATTCAAATCCATTTAAGTCCATTCTGTTGCATTCCATTCCATTACTATCCATTCCATTCCATTCCATTCCATTCCATTCCATTCCATTCC
>NW_026665536.1:0-1618 GCF_009828535.3 Hylobates moloch | reverse complement strand
ATTCAAAACTAGACAAGGTACTTTTCTGGCCTCAAAAAAAAAAAAAAAAAAAAGCCGTGCGTAGTGGCTCATGCCTGTAATTCCAGCACTTTGGGAGGCCAAGGCGGGAGGTCAGGAGATTGAGACCATCCTGGCTAACATGGTGAAACCGTTTCTATTTAAAAAAATTCAAATAATTAGCTGGGTGTGGTGGTGGGTGCCTGTAGTCCCAGCTACCTGGGAGGCTGAGGCAGGAGAATGATGTGTACCTGGGAGGCAGAGCTTGCAGTGAGCTGAGAGCGTGCTGCTGCACTCCAGCCTGGGCAACAGAGCAAAACTACGTCTAAAAAAAAAAAAAAAAAGTCCAGCTGCCTACAAGGACAGCATAATCCATCATCAATGCAGTGAAAATAGAAAAACAAATTTAAAAAGAAATTTTCCCCTTTCTATCCTTCATTCCTCTACCCTCCCTTCTAAAATTAAAAATATATTTCTTCTAATTTTTTTTTTTATTTTGGAAGGGAGAGTAAAGAGGAATGAAGGATAGAAAGGGGTAAATTCCAGGCATAAGATACATTAGAACAATTCACTTGTGTTTTGAATCCTTTCTCTAATTTGCTCAAAGTGTTTATTAATGGCCACTTTATACCTAGAGGGTCAAAAAGGTTTAAAGGCTTTACAACATAAAGTCACACAATTTTAGAGCTTCTTTCTGCTTCTAGCAGTGGGATTGCCAGCTGGGAGGGTGAGCAGTACAAAGAAAGGGTGACCCTTATGGAGAGCGTGTCAGGATCTCCAGGTTTCTGTTTGTGGTTTCAGAAAGTCTGTGAGTCTATCTACTATAATACTATAATGTCACATTAAAAAAATGCAAAAGTACCATTGTTTTGTGTCCAGAATTGGTGGGTTCTTGGTCTCACTGACTTCAAGAATGAAGCCGCAGATCCTCGCGGTGAGTGTTATAGTTTTTAAAGGCCACATGTCCGCAGTTTGTTCCTTCTGACGTGTTGGAGTTTCTTCCTTCTGGCGGGTTCGTGGTCTCACTGGCTTAGAAGTGAAGCTGCAGACCTTTGCGGTGAGTGTTACAGTTCTTAAAGTCGCGTTTCTGGAGTTGTTTGTTCCTCCCAGTGGGTTCGTGGTCTCATTGGCTTCAGGAGTGAAGCTGCAGACCTTCGTGGTGAGTGTTACAGCTCATAAACGCAGTGTGGATCCAAAGAGTGAGCAGCAGCAAGATTTATTGCAAAAAGCAAAAGAACAAAGCTTCCACAGTGTGGAAGTGGACCCCGGTGGGTTGCCACTGCTGGCTCTGGCAGCCTGCTTTTATTCTTATCTGGCCCCACCCACATCCTGCTGATTGGTCCATTTTACAGAGAGCCGATTGGTCTGTTTTACAGAGAGCCGATTGGTCCGTTTTGACAGGGTGCTGATTGGTGCGTTTACAATCCCCGAGCTAGACGCAAAAGTTCTCCAAGTCCCCACTAGATTAGTTAGATACGGAGTGTCCATTGGTGTATTTACAAACCCTGAGCTACACACAGAGTGCTGATTGGTGTATTTGCAATCCCTTAGGAAGACATAAAGATTCTCCAAGTACCCACCAGACTCAGGAGCCCAGCTGGCTTCACCCAGTGGATCCTGC
>NW_026665535.1:0-1618 GCF_009828535.3 Hylobates moloch | reverse complement strand
TGTGCAATGGCTTGCATTTGAGGTAAGCTGACCCTGTATTGTTAGTGGGAATGCCAAGTGAATGAATTATACCTATCTACTTGAAAACATAGCCCCTAGGGACCAATATCACATCTCAGTGATGAAGAATAAATTTTTTTTTAAAGTACCCTAACTGTACTTTAAATGGGATGATAAAACATGAGAAATTAATGACAGCGATTGTGAAAGAAAAATCACAGTTTTTTTGTGACACTGTAAAAAAAAACCACACATTGTCCATTAAGACAACTAAAGGCAAGTGAAAAATGAGAGACTTAACTTATATGTCAGATTACACAAACATCCACCTTCCTCTCAATTCTAACTACGTATACCTCTCTGTCTCTGCTGATTGACTATGGGGTTAACACGATCCTCTTCTCCCCTTCACTAAAATCAGGAACACTTTTATGTTCTCCAGTGAGATTCTAGCAACACTACTTAAAACTCCTATGACACACTAAAGAGATTTATTTATGAAAGTCTTCTCTTTGAAGCTTTCTCCAAGATTGTTTTGGTGTATTTTCCTACCGTTGGATGAACTGTTGATGCTAGTTGGCATGCTTATAGGAATTAAGGAGTTCAAAGTCTTTGGTGTGGTTATTTGGGATTGGGCTGATATATACTGAGAAAGTTCTAAATAATATCTCAGAGCATTGGTTTCCAAATTTTAATGTGCACACTGATCACCCAGGGTTCTTATTAAAATGCAGAACTTTTTCCATCCCAACACTGAGATTCTGCATTCCTAACAAGATCCCAAATTATGCTACTATTACTGGTGCATGGGCTACATTTTGAGTAGAAAAAATTTAAAACAGTGGTTTTTAAATTGATACACATCACAATCACCTGAGTAGATTAATGTGATATAATTCATATGCCATACAATTCACTCATTTATATTGTACAATTCAACCAATGGCTTTAGTACATTTATTGAGTTGTGCAACCATCACCAAGATGCATTTTAGAATATTTTAATCACCCTTCCCCCAAAACCTTTTACTCATTAGAAGTACACTTTCTCCTTCTTTCTGACCTTTCCCACCCGCTAACACCCGCCAGGCTTAGGCAACCACTAGTCTACTTTCTGTCTTTCAGATTTGCCTAGTCTGGCCATTTCATGTAAATGAAATCATAAAATATGTGTTATGACTCGTTTTTTTCACTTAGCACAGTGTTTTCAGGGTTTATAGATATTAGAAACATGTATCAGTACTTTGTTACCCTTCATAGGTAAATACTATTTCATTGTATGTACAGACCATATTTTATTTATCCATTCATTGGTTGATGGACTCTTGGGCTATTTCCACTTTTTGGCTATTATTAATAATGCCACTATGTATATTTGTATACCAGCTTTATCCTGGATATATGTTTTCAATTTTCTTGTGTATGTACCTGCATTAGTTCATTCTCAGGCTGCTAATAAAGACATATCTGAGACTGGGTAATTTATAAAGGAAAGAGGTTTAATTGACTTACAGTTCAGCATGGCTGGGGAAATCTCAAAAAACTTGCAATCATGGCAGAAGGGGAAGCAAGTTTGTCTAAATAACCTCTGTACAACACAGCCACTGTACATAGAAGT
>NW_026665534.1:0-1618 GCF_009828535.3 Hylobates moloch | reverse complement strand
GTGGTGACTCCCAGAAGCTTCATCATCATCGGGGTGGTGACTTCCAGAAGATTCATTATCATCGGGGTGGTGACTCCCAGAAGCATCATCATCGGTGTCATCCTTCCCAAAGTCTTCATCATCAGGGTGGCAACTCCCAGAAGTTTCATCATCGGGGTGTTCATTCCCAGAATCTTCATCATCAGGGTGGTGAATCACAGTAGCTTTATCATCGGGGTTGTGACTCTCAGAAGCTTCATCATCATCGGGTTGGTGACTCCCTGAAATTTCATCATCAGGGTGGTGATTCTCAGAAGCTTCATAATCGTTGTGGTGACTCCCAGAAGCTTCATCATTGGGGTGGTGATTCCCAGAAAGTTCATCATTGGGGTGGTGACTCTCAGAAGCTTCTTCATCAACCGGGTGGTGACTCCCAGAAGCTTCCTCATAATCCGGGTGGTGACTCCCAGAAGCGTCATCATCATTGGGGAGGTGACTCCCTGAAGCTTCATCATCATCGGGGTGTTGACTTCCTAAAGCTTCTTCATCATCACGGTGGTGACTCCCATAATCTTCATTATCATCGGGGTGGTGACTCCCAAAAGATTCATCATCATTGGGGTGGTGACTCCCAGAAGCATCATTATCGTGGTGGTGCTTCCCAAATCTTCCTCATCGGGGTGACGACTCCCAGAAGTTTCATCATCAGGGTGTTGATTCCCAGAAACTTCATCATTGGGTAGTGACTCCCAGAAGTTTCATCATCGGGGTTTTGACTCCCAGAAGCTTCATCATCGGGATGGTGAATTGTAGAATATTCATCATTGGGGTGGAGAATCGCAGAAGTTTCATCATCGGGGTGGGGACTCCCAGAACACTTATCATTGGGGTGGCGACTCCCAGAATCTTCATCATCATCGGGGTGGTGACTCCCAGAAGCTTCGTCATCAGGGTGGTGACTCACTGAAGATTTGTCATGGGGGTGGTGACTCCCAGAAGCCACATCATCATCGGGATGGTGATTCCCAGAAGCTACATCTTCACCACGGTGGTGACTCCCAGAATCTTCATCATCGGGGTGTTGGATCCCAGAAGTTTCATCATCGGGGTGAGGACGCCCAGAAGCCTTATCATCGTGGTGGTGACTCTCAGAAGCTTTATCATCATCAGGGTGTTGACTCTCAAAACCATTATCAGCAGAGTGGTGATTCCCAGAATCTTCATCATCGGGGTGTTGACTCCCAGAAGCTTCATCATCGGGTTGGTGACTCCCAGTGTCTTCATCATTGGGATGGTGATTCCCAGAAGCTTCATCATCGGAGTGGTGACTCCCAGAAGTTTTATCACCGTGGTGAATCCGAGAAGCTTCATCATTGGTGTGGTGACTCACAGAAGCTTCATCATTATGGGGGTGGTGACTTCCTGAAGCTTCATTATCGGGGTGGTGATTCCCAGAAGCTTAATCATCGTTGCAGTGATTCCCAGAAACTTCGTCTTTGGGTTGTTGACTCCCAGAAGCTTCATCATTGAGGTGGTGACTCCCAGAATCTTAATCATAGGGGTGGTGATTCCCAGAAAGTTCATCCTCGGGGTAGGGACTCCCAGAATCCTCGTCATCCTCCTGGTGGTGACTCCCAGA
>NW_026665533.1:0-1618 GCF_009828535.3 Hylobates moloch | reverse complement strand
AGGAGGCCTTGCTGAGCAGGTAACACTTGAGTAGAAGCTTCAAAGAGCTTTTTGAAAAGAACAAAGGAGAGAGAAGCAAGTGCAGGGGCTCTGAGGTATGACCGGGTGTGCAGTTTCCTAAACAAAGGCCACTGTGGCTGACCTTGAGTGACGGCAGGTGAGATACATCAGCGTGAAAAAGCGAGTGTCGGCCAGGCGCGGTGGCTCACGCCTGTAATCCCAGCACTTTGGGAGGTCGAGGCAGGTGGATCATGAGGTCAGGAGTTCGAGACTAGCCTGGCCAACATGGTGAAACCCCGTCTCTACTAAAAATAGAAAAGTTAGCCAAAAGTGGTGGCGGGCGCCTATAATCCCAGCTACTCAGGAGGCTGAGGCAGGAAAATCACTTGAACCTGGGCGGCGGAGGTTGCAGTGAGTAGAGATCGTGCCACTGCACTCCAGCCTGGGTGACAGAGCAAGCCTCCGTCTCAAAGAAAAAAACAACAAAACAAAAACAAACAAACAAAAAACAACTTTAGACCTCTTAGTTTTTTTTACGAAATCTTTACTACTTGGTTTCCATTGCTATCTAAGTTAGCTTAGGCCTGGCTCAGTGGCTCACGCCTGTAATCCCCGCACTTTGGAGGCCAAGGTGGTTGGATCATGAGTCCAGGATTTGGAGCCCAGCCGGTGTAACATGGTGAAACCCCGACTTCAAAAAAAATACAAAAATTAGCCAGGCATGGTGCCGCACGTCTGTGGTCCCAGCTACTGGGGAGGCTGAAGTGGGAGGACCGCTTGAGCCCCGGAGGCAAAAGTTGCAGTGAGTGAGCCAGATCGCACACTCTAGCCTGGGGACAGAGCAAGATCTTGGCTCAGAAAAATTAAATACATAAGTTAGATTTAATTTTTTCCAACCTCTCATTTGGCTAATAATTTTTTAAAGCAGTACTGTACTTATAAATATTACAGAACCTAAATCTCCAACTCTAGGCGACAATATTAGTTATAAGTTACAATTTTACATTTAAGTTTAATATGGTCTCTCTTATGAAAAAAAGGCTGGGAGAGGTTAGAGATGACTTATTCACTCTCATTTCCTCGTAAATACTACCCTTTATTCTCACTTAAAGTCTTAAACCCTGGCCTAGTAGCTCCAGCCTAGAAAGAAGAAAACACAGAAGTAAGCAAAACGACTAAAGTTGCTGAGTACGTTTTAAAATTTGGTTACTAGCCTTCATACTCATTTTGCCAACCAGTCAACATAAAACCTACTCAATCGAGCGTAACTACTGCTTCGACAGGCAGCTTACTGGAATGGAAACTCTCGACTCTGCTATTTCCTCTTACTAAAAAAAGTACTAACCGGGCACATGGCTATACACAGGATTTCTAGAAACAGAACTTAACATGCAGTCCTGTATTAAATGAACTGACAACCTAGGAAAGAAATTAAGGAGGCACAAACACAAAAGTAAACACACAGTTTTGCGCAATTGTATAGAGAGGGAAATAGGATTCCGTGATTTTATAAAAAGAAATTAAAACAGCCAGGCTCAAAACGTCACAGCAGACTTGTAAGGCTTGTTTAACTGTCAGTTATGATCCCCGCAGCAGCTGAAGCCACCTTCTAAAACTC
>NW_026665532.1:0-1618 GCF_009828535.3 Hylobates moloch | reverse complement strand
CATGAACGGATTAAGATGACGTGATCTTGGCAGAAATGGCTGATTAGTGTGAATGTATCGGCAGCCCCGTTAAACCATCCATCACCTTGCGCTTCTGTTGGGCATAGCTCGTGCTATATTGGCCAGCAGCTCTGCGTGCTTCCTCTTCATGCTCTTGAATTTGTTGTTGTAAGAGAATGAGCTCACCAAGCAGACCCTGCCATGAGTTCACAATGAGGAGAAGAGGAAATTGGGGAGGAAAACAATGTTAAACCAAAGGGCGCAACAAAGCAACAGATGTAAGATAGGGAGGGATGGTTAACTTAAAACAGAAATGGAAACTCATTTAAAGCCGTCATACCCTTGGGCTCTGTACTGCATTTCCATTTTCCTCCTCAGTAAATCAGATGTCTCAGAAAAATAAAACAGCATAGTTTAAAAAGTGAAAAGGAAAGTGCAATAATAAGTGCTAAATAAAATGAGCCAGATTTACAAAAAATATGCAGAAAAAATACTGACTTTTTTTTTTTTTAACAGTGTTGATCTTACTGGTCTAAATTTTCTAATTCTCAATCATGATTCTCTCAGGACTGATTGAAGATCATAATAGCTTACTTACTTATTAAATTATTATTAAGTATTTTTTCTTGATATTTCATTTATTCAAGTAAAGGTCCCTAGGAACAGGTTTCCAGCATCAAGTTAATCAAGGTTTTACATTAAGTCATATATTCTATGTGCCTTTGCATACATTTGATTAAAATTTAGCGTTCTTTATTTAAATTAAAAGATAGTGTTTCAGGTTGTTTTGATTTCATATATAATATCAAATAACTAGTCTGACCGAATTTTCACTTTTTATGAGCTGTTTTGACAACATTAAATAGAAACAGCCTCTGAGAATACAGCCAAGCATATACAAATTACTAAACAAGTGCTATAAAAAAACACAATTAAGATATGGAGACAATATAGTTATTATGAAATTTTGAAATGAAAACAAAACACAGTTTGGACCTATGCACAAAAAATCACCTTTTCTATTTCTAAAATTCATTCCATTTCATAATTATACAATAGTATATTGATACAATTTTTAATACAGGATATTCACATGTGGCATGATACTAAAATACATGTCATTTCCTGCATAGCTTTATTAATTGATGGCCTATTAGATAATTGACCTCAAAAAATGTGGAGGAAAGACAACCAAGATTTGACAATGTTACAAGCCTAATGTTTTCTTAATTAGAAATCCTAAAAAAAAGGAAAGTTCTAGTGAATGAGGTAACCATTTAAGAACAGCGTTCTGGGAAAACGATGGACTCAATTTTTACCAAGTTATAAAAATAAAAAGAGGAAAATGGGTATTTATTAAGAAATTCTAAATTAGGAGTTTTAAATAGTTTCAGAGTTAAAAAAAATGGCTGCCCAAAATATTTTATTTTATATAATTAGAAAGTGTCTTAAAATCTGGATACAATTTGGAGAATTTTTATTCTGTTAGTTTTGATACATTAGGCTGTGATCATTGCCAATATTAGACAATAAATGAAACTTGTTGATTTACCATAAATCAAAGGTTATAACTAGTTGATTTCTTCCACATGACAAATGAAATTCAATATTTGTTTCC
>NW_026665531.1:0-1619 GCF_009828535.3 Hylobates moloch | reverse complement strand
CTCATGCCCACACTCATACACACACGCCCACACTCATGCCTACACTAATTTACACATGTGCATGCATGCCTACACTCATGCACACACACACGCACATGCACTGCCGTTTGCCTGTGTGAAATGTTTTTCTTCTCTGTGAACCGCTTGTTCCTGAACATTCCATCTTCATGCAGGGTCCCCACCCCTGCCAACCAGCTGACATGTTTTACAAAGGTTACCCCTGACTTCCTGATTGCCAAAGCTAATGGGAATTTTGGAAAATTCCACTTTCATTGTCAATGTTTGTCACTTACTGTGGAAACTCTTGCAATTCTCTCTGTCTTTCTATTCTGTGGCTCCACCTGTTCCTGTTCCACTCTGTCTCTCCTCTCCTGGCCCTTCTCCAAACCCTTCACAATTGGGTTCCTCTGTGGAGACTCCACCCTGCCGTTTCCTCAGGGGCTCCCATGGCTGCTGTGGCCTCTGCTTCCACCTACACAGCCCCGTGGTGTCACTGCCCAGCATCCCGCAGCAGCCTGGTGACATGAGGCATCCTTCCGCTGTCCCCTCCACCTGTAGTGCTGCCTTGTTCTACCCACCACCTGGTGGATGCCAGGGTCCATCTCGCCCATCTTGTCTCCCAGACTCTCCATCCAGACAGGCTGCTTTGGGTAACCTTGTCTTGTCTCCCCTAACTGACCTTTCTCCCTCCAGTGCCTTCTCAGGCAGAAGGAGCTCCCCAACCCCATCTCTGCTAATGTCCATCATGCCTCCACTTAAACACCCTTGGACTCCTCCCCAGGCATTTTCCATGACACACCCGGATCGGCTGCATCTCCCCCTCTGCTCCCTGGTCTGGCCTCCTCTGCACCCTGTGGAGCCACGTTTGCTGCTCACACCTCTTACTCTTCACTTAACACTTTGTTCACCTGTGTCTCCCTTCTCTGGGTGAGTTTCCTTATGCAGGTCTCTGTGCATGTTCATTCTCACATCTCACTTGCCAGTGTGAATGGGCTGTCCCCATTCATTATTTGTTGAATGAGGGAATAAACCAAGAACTTGGTCAATTGATGAATCAAAAGATTCAGGCAGAGAGAGAGTGGAGATCCATTTCTAAGGGAGATAAGCAGGAGAATGTGAAAGCCAGTGCAAAGAGTCGATTTAAGGAAGAGATTCAGAACAAGCCGCCCTAAGTGTTAAAAGATTGCAGAAACATTATCTAAATGCAATTCATTGGCTTTAAAAAAATGGAAGTTGTGTTCATTTTCTATTGCTGCAGTAACAAATCACCATACACTTAGTGACTGACAGCAGCAGACATTTATCACTCTACAGTAGACTGGGTCTTCTGATCCAGGAATCCTTGGATCCTTCCTGAGCCTATCCCTGGGCCATTATCCAAGTGAGACATTGATTTTGTCTCCTGGACATGGACTGGCACCTCTTCAGAGAAAGTGGCGAGGGGTAGGTGCTCTTATCTACTTTTACAGAGGAGAAAGCTTGAGGTTGAAAGATTAGGTGTTTTGTCCAAGGGCTTGCTTTATACTTGGCCCAGAATAGTGTCTGATGTACATGAAGTGTACAATATGATGGATGGTTGGATGGATGGATGGATGGATGGATGGATGGATGGATGGATG
>NW_026665530.1:0-1619 GCF_009828535.3 Hylobates moloch | reverse complement strand
CCAAATATTTGTTTAGTAAATGAGTGAGTACTCTGCCTGCAAGAGTGCACACTGGGTGGGACCATCACTAGGTGGCTCTCCCCCTTCCTCTGTTCCTGTTGGAGTTGGGAAGGGAGATCTGCGAGCTGAGCACAGTGACTCCCTGGAGGCTGCAAACCCACAAGTGGTGGGAGGGAAAGGGGAGAAGTTTGTGGACCCCTCAGCCTGCCCACCTGCCCAGTCAGAACCAGCACCCTCCTCCTGATGAATTTTCTCACATCCTGTTACCACACAATACCTCAACTGCGATTGAGGAAGGCAAAGGAAACTAACACTTAACCTTTTAAATGGTGCATTTCAAGGCTGGGCGCGGTAACTCATGCCTGTAATCCCAGCACTTTGGGAGGCCAAGGCGGGCAGATCACAAAGTCAGGAGGTCCAGACCAGTCTGGCCAATATGGTGAAACCCCGTCTCTACTGAAAATACAAAAATTAGCCTAGCTAAAAATACAAAATTAGCCGGGTGTGGTGGCAGGCGCCTGTAGCCCCAGCTACTTGGGAAGTTGAGGCAGGAGAATCGCTTGAACCCGGGAGGCAGAGGTTGCAGGTTGCAATGAGCCGAGATCGCGCCACTGCACTCCACCCTGGGAGACAGAGCGAGACTCCGTCTCAAAAAAAAAAAAAAAAATGCATTTCAATAGACAAGTGTCAAGGCGTGGAAACACTAGACAACATCAGGTGGCCCTCAGAGGCCTGCACAGTGACGCAAGTAGAAGTCGGAATTAAAGGAAGTCAGAGGCCAACCTCGTCCCACCAACACCTTCTCTGGGCATGTGCAACCTGGGAACTGCGGCTGGTGACAACAACGGCGCATCTGTGCAGGCCTTGCGCAGTGCCAGGCACGCTGCTGTTTCCCAGGAGACCCAGCAGGGGGTTTACGAAGTAGGGAATGACTGTCCCACGTCTCCCATAGGCATTGCCTTCTTGGAAAAGTCAGAGTACATGGAAACCATGGAAAAACAGCTCATGTTTTTGTATAAAACAGTGTATAAACAGGAGTGCAGGCATGGATACTGACTCTCTCCACGTGTACTCTCCCCAAGTGGGTGTATGTGGGACCCTGTCTAGGGGAGGATGCTGAACTGCCCCAGCACTGGGAGCCCTGCACCTTCAATGTCGCTGCCCCTCTCAAACGGCCCCCGCGGGTCTCCAGCCTGCCCCTGCTCTGGACCCCCCAGACCTGTCTCCCCTCTGCCCTTTCTTGCAGCAGTCCCGCCCCTACTGGGGTGCTGGATCCTAGTACCCCAGCACCAGGAGATAGGCCGGGCCTACCCGGGCCCAAGGCCAGGAGCCCCTGGTGTCAGGCTGCGCGAACCCCCCTGCCGGGGCTGGGCACTGGCTGAGCAGGCCTCTGGCGCCCCCCAAGCTAGGCCTCCCCGAGGCGCACCCTGGCCTGCCCGGCACAGTCAGGGGCTCAGCAGGCTGTGATGGATGGGTGAAGGAGGCTGCGTCCCGCCAGCCTCGCAGACATTCCTCCCTGCAGATAAACGCGGAGGCGGTGGACGCCCCTGCAGGGCCAGCAGAGGGGCGCTTCTGAGAGGCAGGAGATGAGGGGCCTCTGTATATAATAAAGGTGAACG
>NW_026665529.1:0-1619 GCF_009828535.3 Hylobates moloch | reverse complement strand
ATATTGGCTGTGGGTTTGTCATAGATAGCTCTTATTATTTTGAGATATGTCCCATCAATACCTAATTTCTTGAGAGTTTTTACCATGAACATTGTTGAATTTTGTCAAAGGCCTTTTCTGCATCTATTGAGATAATCACGTGGTTTTTGTCTCTGGTTCTGTTTATATGCTGGATTACGTTTACTGATTTGTGTATGTTGAACCAGCCTTGCATCCCAGGGATGAAGCCCACTTGATCATGGTGTATAAGCTTTTTGATGTGCTGCCGGATTCGGTTTGCCAGTATTTTATTGAGGATTTTTGCATCAATGTTCATCAAGGATATTGGTCTAAAATTCTCTTTTTTGGTTCTGTCTCTGCCAGGCTTTGGTTTCTTCTGATTTTTTCACACAGTGGGAACCTAATGTAGGTTACTGCATGTATATCCTTGGTGTTTTTTTTTTAAAACCTTCCCACTACTTCATACTGGCTTCTGTGTACCTAAGCACACTTTTTGCACCAGTGCTGCCATGGCACAGCAAACAACTGCTAGAGAAGAACCCAATGAAGGCGCTTTCTACAAAACATCAAGGGGTAGTGGGAGAACAGATGCGACATCCTGACATTGGAAATGGTTTCCTGGGCAGGGAAAGGTGATTTAACTTGGGTGTGTGGCACTCCGTGCCCACAGATCAGTATTCCTCCACTGAAAGAAAAATTTTAAAAGTCTTTCAACCAAGAAAACAGGATTCAAACATCTTGAGGCGTTTGAGCCACCAGGCCCTGGAAATAAAGTGAGTGATGGAGTGAACACTTTAGCTCCGGACCTCAGATGGCTCTTAAAAACCCAAGATTCTTGACACAGTGTTCTAGGGTTTCTAGAAAGTTGGATTTGAATTTCATCTTTTAAACTATGTTATTTTATGGCCGGGCGCAGGGGGTCACTCCTGTAATCCCAGCACTTTAGAAGGCTGAGGTGGGTGGATCACTTAAGGTCAGGAGTCCAAGACCAGCCTGGCCAACATGGAGAAACCTCATCTCTACTGAAAATACAAAATTAGGGGTGGTGGCAGGCACCTATAATCCCAGCTACTCGGGAGGCTGAGGCAGGAGAATCACTTGAACCCGAGAGGTGGAGGTTGCAGTGAGTCAAGATTGTGCCAATGCATTCCAGCTTGGGCAACAAGAGTGAAACTCCGTCTCAAAAAAATAATCATAATAAAATAAAATATGTATTTTAGCTTCCTGCAGCTATTCAAGAAGTCTATAGCTCTGCATTGGTCTTGAACTCAAGTCTGTGCAGATCTTGCCACATGTAATCGTTGCAGTGTGGGCCCTACTATAGCAGGGATGTCATAGGCTCAGTGAAGTGCCAGATGCTTTAAGTGCAGGATCTAAAACCAGACTGCCTGTGAACAGACTCTAACTCTGCCACAGAACAGCTGTGTCAGTATAACCTTGAGCGAGACACTTAAATGGTCTATTCCTAATTACTGCCACTTTAAAATGGGCAGGAAATACCTTCTCATGGGTTTGTTATGTGGATAAAATGAGTTAACATTTGTAAAGCACTTAAAAGAATACTAGTACATTTAGTATAGTTTGAAGTCAGGTAGCGTGATGCCTCCAGCTTTGTTCTT
>NW_026665528.1:0-1619 GCF_009828535.3 Hylobates moloch | reverse complement strand
AAGAACAAAGCTGGAGGCATCACGCTACCTGACTTCAAACTATACTAAATGTACTAGTATTCTTTTAAGTGCTTTACAAATGTTAACTCATTTTATCCACATAACAAACCCATGAGAAGGTATTTCCTGCCCATTTTAAAGTGGCAGTAATTAGGAATAGACCATTTAAGTGTCTCGCTCAAGGTTATACTGACACAGCTGTTCTGTGGCAGAGTTAGAGTCTGTTCACAGGCAGTCTGGTTTTAGATCCTGCACTTAAAGCATCTGGCACTTCACTGAGCCTATGACATCCCTGCTATAGTAGGGCCCACACTGCAACGATTACATGTGGCAAGATCTGCACAGACTTGAGTTCAAGACCAATGCAGAGCTATAGACTTCTTGAATAGCTGCAGGAAGCTAAAATACATATTTTATTTTATTATGATTATTTTTTTGAGACGGAGTTTCACTCTTGTTGCCCAAGCTGGAATGCATTGGCACAATCTTGACTCACTGCAACCTCCACCTCTCGGGTTCAAGTGATTCTCCTGCCTCAGCCTCCCGAGTAGCTGGGATTATAGGTGCCTGCCACCACCCCTAATTTTGTATTTTCAGTAGAGATGAGGTTTCTCCATGTTGGCCAGGCTGGTCTTGGACTCCTGACCTTAAGTGATCCACCCACCTCAGCCTTCTAAAGTGCTGGGATTACAGGAGTGACCCCCTGCGCCCGGCCATAAAATAACATAGTTTAAAAGATGAAATTCAAATCCAACTTTCTAGAAACCCTAGAACACTGTGTCAAGAATCTTGGGTTTTTAAGAGCCATCTGAGGTCCGGAGCTAAAGTGTTCACTCCATCACTCACTTTATTTCCAGGGCCTGGTGGCTCAAACGCCTCAAGATGTTTGAATCCTGTTTTCTTGGTTGAAAGACTTTTAAAATTTTTCTTTCAGTGGAGGAATACTGATCTGTGGGCACGGAGTGCCACACACCCAAGTTAAATCACCTTTCCCTGCCCAGGAAACCATTTCCAATGTCAGGATGTCGCATCTGTTCTCCCACTACCCCTTGATGTTTTGTAGAAAGCGCCTTCATTGGGTTCTTCTCTAGCAGTTGTTTGCTGTGCCATGGCAGCACTGGTGCAAAAAGTGTGCTTAGGTACACAGAAGCCAGTATGAAGTAGTGGGAAGGTTTTAAAAAAAAAACACCAAGGATATACATGCAGTAACCTACATTAGGTTCCCACTGTGTGAAAAAATCAGAAGAAACCAAAGCCTGGCAGAGACAGAACCAAAAAAGAGAATTTTAGACCAATATCCTTGATGAACATTGATGCAAAAATCCTCAATAAAATACTGGCAAACCGAATCCGGCAGCACATCAAAAAGCTTATACACCATGATCAAGTGGGCTTCATCCCTGGGATGCAAGGCTGGTTCAACATACACAAATCAGTAAACGTAATCCAGCATATAAACAGAACCAGAGACAAAAACCACGTGATTATCTCAATAGATGCAGAAAAGGCCTTTGACAAAATTCAACAATGTTCATGGTAAAAACTCTCAAGAAATTAGGTATTGATGGGACATATCTCAAAATAATAAGAGCTATCTATGACAAACCCACAGCCAATAT
>NW_026665527.1:0-1619 GCF_009828535.3 Hylobates moloch | reverse complement strand
TTTTAAAATCCAGGGAATGTCTGGACATACACATTCTTAAGTCAAAGAACATTTTTCTAGCATTTGTGAAAGAAGGAGTGAATGAATGGAGGTTGGAGGGAGTGCAGTAGTTACAAAGATTAGCTTATTTTTTATGGGTCTAGCCTGGATTTTAAAAACCTGACACAGGATAACAACTTCAAGTGCCTGTTGGACTTCTGTAAAATGGAAATATTCATAACAATTAATTAGAAGTACTGTGGTGAAGATAACATTCAGAGAAAGCATAGTGTTCAGCATCTGTGGACACTCAGAAAGTTAGCCACTATCACCAAGGCATGTGGTATGGTGTTTAAGAGCCTTGGCTCTGGAGTGAAGCAGACTTGTTTCACACTCCACTGTGCCTTTTGGGAGTAGTGTGGCTGCAGGCAAGGAATGTGACTTTTTTAACATCAGGTTCCCTATGTAAAAAATCATGATAATCATGGTATCAACTTCAGAGATTTGTTGAGGATTAGTTGAGGTCACATATAAAAAATATTTAGGACAATGTCTGTATATAATAAAAGCTATTACTCTTAGAATCAAGAATCATACATCCTATTCTATCACTTGCATGCAACCAATCAAGACTGAGGACAGAATTGGCAATGTCTCACTACAGTTTTCTGTATTTATAATTCAAGGTGCCAACATATGATCTTTGTTTGTTTGAGGGCCTCAGATGAAAGGGGGGCCAGGAACATTAGTACCGGAATTCATAGGAGTATGAATTCTATCATCCCAAGAGAGGGGATAACCAGAGATCTAGAAAGCACAGAAGATCAGGCAGAGACAGCAGAAAGGCCTGAACTTGATTTCAAGAACCAACTCTCAAAAGAGTGAGTATAAAACCAGTGTATACACCAAGTACAGTCATGTTTTGCTGAATGATGGGGATACAATGTGTCGTTGAGTGACTTCATCATTGTTGGGGACCTTATAGACTATATTACCTGAAACTAGACAGTACAGCTTGCTCTACATCTAGGCTATATGTTATAACCTATTGCTCCTAGGTTACAAACCTGTTCAGCAGTTTACTGTACTGAATACTATAGGCAATTGAGACACAATGGTAAATACTTGTGTATGTAAACATAGATAAGTTACAGTAAAAATATGGTATAAAAGGTAAAAAATGGTACACCTCTGTAAGACACTAAGTGTGGAGCTTATAGAATTAGAAGCTGCGGCCAGGCACAGTGGCTCACGCCTGTAATCCCAGCACTTTGGGAGGCCAAGGTGGGCAGATCATGAGGTCAAGAGTTCGAGACCAGCCTGACCAACATGGTGAAACCCCGTCTCTACTAAAAATACAAAAATCAATTGGGGAAGGTGGTGTGCACCTGTAATCCCAGCTACTCAGGAGGCTGAGGCAGGAGAATCACTTGAACCTGGGAGGCAGAGGTTGCAGTGAGCTGAGATCGTGCCACTGCACTCCAGCCTGGGTGACAGAGCAAGACTCCATCTCAAAGAAAAAAAAAAAAATTAGAAGTTGCTCTGGGTGAGTCAGTGGGTGAGTGGTGAGTTATTGTGCAGGCCTAGGACATGGCTGTGCACTACCGTAGACTTTATAAACACTGTATCATTAGGGCACA
>NW_026665526.1:1128-1619 GCF_009828535.3 Hylobates moloch | reverse complement strand
TTCCACTGTCTCCACCTTTCCAACATCATCTGACCACTCTGCCCCTCTGAGAGCTCCGGAAACACACTTCTGGCATCCAGTGACCCCCCAACCCCTGCTGTTCATCCCGCCAAACACAACCCACCCTCCTCTCTGCCTCTCAAAATCCCATCTTCCCCTGAGGCCCAAGCAGGGCCTTCCTTACTCCAGGAAACCCTCTCCAACTACCCCTCACCCTCCTGATCCCCCTTCTGGGGGTTCCCATGGCCCGTCAGCAGCCGCCATATCACTGTACCCTAAGTACTTTTTTTTTTTGTCTTTTTGAGACAGAGTCTCGTCCTGTCGCCCAAGCTGGAGTGCAGTGGCGCGATCTCAGCTCACTGCAACCTCTGCCTCCCGGGTTCAAGTTATTCTCCTGCCTCAGCCTTCCAAGTAGCTGGGATTACAGGTGTGCACCACCACACCTGGCTAATTTTTGGATTTTAAATAGACATGGGGTTTCACCATGTTGG
>NW_026665526.1:0-667 GCF_009828535.3 Hylobates moloch | reverse complement strand
TTTATTTATTTATTTATTTATTTATTTATTTATTTATTTATTTATTTTGAGACAGAGTTTTGCTCTTGTTGCCCAGGCTGGAGTGCAGGGGCGCGATCTCAGCTCACTGCAACCTCTGTCTCCTGGGTTCAAGCAATTCTCCTGCTTCAGTCTCCCGAGTAGCTGGAATTACAGGCCCCCCTTACCACGCCTGGCTAATTTTTGTATTTTTAGAAATGGGGTTTCACCATGTTGGGCAGGCTGGTCTCGAACTTCTGACCTCAGGTGATCCACCCTCCTCAACCCCCACAAAGTGCTGGGATTACAGGCGTGAGCCACCGCTCCTGGCCTATTTTTCTTTTTTATAGAGATAGGGTCTCACTATGTTACCTAGGCTGGTCTCAAACTCCTGAGCTCAAGCAATCCTCCTGCCTCAGCCTCCCAAAGTGCTAGGATTACAGGCGTGGGCCACACGCCTGGTCCCCTGCTACCTCTTGGGCCTCAACCTCACCATTGTTCCCTCACTCACCCTGTACCCGCTACAAGGGCACCTTGCGAGCCTTCAAACACACAAGGCACATTCTTGCCTCAGGGACTTTGCATGACTTTTTCTCTGTCCCAACAGTCTTTTTTTTTTTTTTTTGGAGACAGAGTCTCCCTCTGTCACCCAGGCTGGAGTGCAATGGCA
>NW_026665525.1:0-1619 GCF_009828535.3 Hylobates moloch | reverse complement strand
GCTCTTGTTGCCCAGGCTGGAGTGCAATGGCACCATCTTGGCTCACTGCAATCTCCACCTCCCAGGTTCAAGCAATTCTCCTGCTTCAGCCTCCCAAATAGCTGGGATTACAGGCTTGTGCCACCACACCCAGCCAATTTTTTTGTATTTTCAGTAGAGACAGGGTTTCTCCCTGTTAGTCAGGCTGATCTCAAACTCTCGACCTCAGGTTATCCACCCACCTCAGCCTCCCAAAGTGCTGGGATTACAGGCGTGAGCCACCTTGCCTGGCCGAGTCCTACATTCTTTTTATGCCTAGTAATTTTTTATTGATTACCAGATATTATGTATATAAAAACAGTGGAGACTGGAAAATAGAATTGCATTATTTTGTTTTTTCCCAGAGAGCCAGAGTTCCTCCCTGTATCAGGTAGCTAAAATGACAAGATACACTGGATTTCCCTGAGTGGTTATTTGATCAGTAGCTAGCTTCGGCTTCAAGAGACTGAGTTTAAGCCCAGTCTCCAACCTCCAGTCTTTCTGAGAGGTGAAGCCAGCTGGACTTCCTGGGTTAAGTGGGGACTTGGAGAACTTTTCTGTCCAGCTAGAGGATTGTAAATGCACCAATCAGTGCCCTGTGTCTAGCTAAAGGATTGTAAATGCACCAGTCAGCACTCAGTAAAAACGCGGCAATCAGCACTCTGTAAAAACACACCAATCAGCACTCTGTGTCTAGCTAAAGCTTTGTAAATGCATCAGTCAGCACTCTGTAAAAATGCACCAATCAGCACTCTGTGTCTAGCTAAAGGTTTGTAAACGCACCAATCAGCACTCTGTAAAAATGCACCAATCAGCACTCTGTGTCTAGCTAAAGGATTGTAAATGCACCAATCAGCATTCTGTAAAATGGATCTATCAGCACTCTGTAAAATGGACCAATCAGCAGGATGTGCATAGGGCCAAATAGGGGAATAAAAGCTGGCCACCCCAGCCAGCAGCAGCAACCTGCTCAGGTCCCCTTCCATGCTGCGGAAGCTTTGTTCTTTCGCTCTTCATAATAAATCTTGCTGCTGCTCACTCTTTGGGTCTGCACTAACTTTATGAGCTGTAACAATAACCATGAGGGTCTGCAGCTTCATTCCTGAAGTCAGCGAGATCACAAACCCACCAGGAGGAACAAACAACTCCAGAGGTGCCACCTTTAAGAGCTGTAACACTCACTGCAAAGGTCTGCGGTTTCACTCCTGAAGTCAGCGAGACCATGAACCCGCCGGAAGGAAGAAACTCTGGACACAACTGAACATCTGAAGGAACAGACACCGGACACACCATCTGTAAGAACTGTAACACTCACTGCGAGGGTCCGTGGCTTCACTCCTAAAGTCAGTGAGACCACGAACCCACCAGAAGGAAGAAACTCCGGACACATCTGAAGGAACAAACTCCGGACACATCATCTTCAAAAACCATAACACTCCATCTCTAAGAACTGTAACACTCAATCCTCAATAAAATACTGGCGAACCGAATCCAGCAGCACATCAAAAAGCTTATACAACATGATCAAGTGGGCTTCATCCCTGGAATGCAAGGATGGTTCAACATATGCAAATCAATAAATATTATCCAGCATATAAACA
>NW_026665524.1:0-1620 GCF_009828535.3 Hylobates moloch | reverse complement strand
TAGGTTTGGTCTTTTCACATAGTCCCAAATTTCTTGGAGGCTTTGTTCATTTCTTTTTATTCTTTTTTCTCTAAACTTCCCTTCTCTCTTCATTTCATTCATTTCATCTTCCATCAGTGATACCCTTTCTTCCAGTTGATCGCATCTGCTGCTGAGGCTTCTGCAATCTTCGCGTAGTTCTCGAAACTTGGCTTTCAGCTCCATCAGCTCCTTTAAGCCCTTCTCTCCATTGGTTATTCTAGTTATCCATTCTTCTAATATTTTTTCAAAGTTTTTAACTTCTTTGCTATTGTTTTGAATTTCCTCTCGTAGCTCAGAGTAGTTTGATCGTCTGAAGCCTTCTTCTCTCAACTCATCAAAGTCATCCTCCATCCAGCTTTGTTCTGTTGCTGGTGAGGAACTGCGTTCCTTTGGAGGAGGAGAGGTGCTCTGTTTTTTAGAGTTTCCAGTTTTTCTGCTCTGTTTTTTCCCCATCTTTGTGGTTTTATCTACTTTTTGTCTTTGATGATGGTGATGTACAGATGGGTTTTTGGTGTGGATATCCTTTCTGTTTGTTAGTTTTCCTTCTACCAGACAGGACCCTCAGCTGAAGGTCTGTTGGAGTTTACTAGAGGTCCACTCCAGACCCTGTTTGGCTGGGTGTCAGCAGTGGTGGCTGCAGAACAGCGGATTTTCGTGAGACCACAAATTCAGCTGTCTGATAGTTCCTCTGAAAGTTTTGTCTCAGAGGAGTACCCGGTTGAATGAGGTGTCAGTCTGTCCCTACTGGGGGGGGTGCCTCCCAGTTAGGCTGCTCAGGGGTGAGGGACCCACTTTAGGAGGCAGTCTGTCCATTCTCAGATCTCCAGCTGCGTGCTGGGAGAACCAGTACTCTCTTGAAAGCTGTCAGTCAGATGGACATTTAAGTCTGTGGAGGTTCTTGCTGAGTTTTTGTTTGTCTGTGCCCTGCCCCCAGAGGTGGAGCCTACAGAGGCAGGCAGGCCTCCTTGAGCTGTGGTGGGCTCCACCCAGTTCGAGCTTCCTGGCTGCTTTGTTTACCTAACCAAGCCTGGGCAATGGCGGGCGCCCCTCCCCCAGCCTCGCTGCCGCCTTGCAGCTTGATCTCAGACTGCTGTGCTAGCAATCAGGGAGACTCCATGGGCATAGGACCTTCTGAGCCAGGTACGGGACACAATCTCCTAGTGTGTCGTTTTCCAGGCCCGTTGGAAAAGCGCAGTATTAGGGTGGGACTGACCCAATATTCCAGGTGCCGTCTGTTACCCCTTTCTTTGACTAGGAAAGGGAACTCCCTGACCCCTTGTGCTTCCCGAGTGAGGCAATGCCTCGCCCTGCTTCGGCTCGCGCACAGTGCGCTTCACCGTCTGTCCTGCACCCACTGTTAGGCACTTCCTAGTGAGATGAAACCGGTACCTCAAGCAGAAATGCAGAAATCACTCGTCTTCTGTGTCGCTGGGGCTGGGAGCTGGAGACTGGAGCTGTTCCTATTCGGCCATCTGGGCTCCACCCCCCCTACATTGCCTTTTTTAAAAAAAATAATTGTTCTGGCTCTTCTGGGTCCCTTAAAATTCCATAGAAATTTTAAGTTTGTCAATTCCTGACAGGGATTGCATTGAACCTGTA
>NW_026665523.1:0-1620 GCF_009828535.3 Hylobates moloch | reverse complement strand
AAGGAATGAAACGGTGAAATAAAATGTGAGCTGACATTGTTCCACTGCAATCCAGCCAGGGTAACAGATGGAGAAAATTTTGAAAGAAAGGAATAGAAAAGAGTGTGGAATGGAATGGAAAGCAGTGGAGTAGAGTGGAGTGGTGTGGAGTGGAGTGGAGGGGAATGGAATGGAGTGTGGTGGAAGGGAAAGGAATGGAATGGAATGCCGTACAATGGAAATGAATGAAAGGAAAAGGAAGGGAATGGAACAGAATGGAACGGATAGGAATGGAAAGGAATGGAATAGAATGGAACGGAACGGAATGGAACGATATGGAATGCAATGGAATTGATTGGAATTTAATGGAATTGAATGGAATGGAATGGAATGGAACGGTATAGAATGGAAAGGAATGGAATGGAATGGGATGGAATGGAATGGAATGGAATGGCAAGGAGTGCAATGGAATGGCATGGAATGGAATGGAAATAAATGAACGGAATGGAATGCAATGGAAAGGAATGGTGAAATAAAATGTGAGCTGTTATTGCGCCAATGCAATCCAGCCAGGGTGACAGATTGAGAAGTTGTTGAAAGAAAAGAATAGAACAGAATAGGGTGGAATGGAAGGAATGGAGTGGAATAGAATGGAATGGAATTGAAGAGAGTGCAATGGAACAGAATGGAATGGAATGGAAAGAATGGAATGGAATGGAATGTAATAGAATGGAATGCAAAGGACTGCAATGGAGTGGAATGGAACAGAATGGAATGAAATGGAATGGAATGGAATGGAATTGTGAAATAAAATGTGAGCTGCTACTGTGCCACTGCAATCCAGCCAGGATGACAGATTGAGAACTTGTTGAAAGAAAAGAATAGAATAGTGTGGAATGGAAGGAATGCAGTGGAATAGAATGGAATGGAAGGGAATAGAGTGCAGTGGGACGGAATGGAATGGAATTGAAAGAAATGGCATTGAATGGAATGGAATGGAAGGGAATGGACTGGAATGGAATGGAATGGAATGGAATGGAAAGGAGTGCAATGGAATGCAATGGAAAGGAATGGAATGAAATGAAATGGAATGGAGTGCAATGGAATGGAAAGGAAAGGAATGGAATGGAATGGAATGGAATTTAATGGAATGGAACGCAAAGGTGAAATAAAATATAAGCTGACATTGTGACACCTCAATCCAACCAGGGTGTGGCTGATTGAGAACATTTTGAAACCAAGGAATTGAATACAATACTGTGGAATGTAATGCAATGGAATGGAGTGGAATGTAATGGAATGGAATGGAATGGAATGGAATGGAATGGAATGGAAAGGAATGGAATGGAATGGAATGAAATGGAATGAAATGGAATGGAATGGAATGAAATGGAATGAAATGGAATGGAATGGAATCAAATGGAATGGAATGGAAGGGTGAAATAAAAGGTGAGCTGACTTTGAGCCACTGCAATCCAGCCAGGGTGTCACATTGAAAACATTTTGGAAGAAAGTAATAGAACAGAATAGTGAGGCATGGAGTCTAATTGAATGGAATAGAGGGGAAAGGAATGGAATGGAATGGAATGGAATGGAATGGAATGGAATGGAAAGAAGTGGAATAGAATGAAATGGAGTAGA
>NW_026665522.1:0-1620 GCF_009828535.3 Hylobates moloch | reverse complement strand
TTTGAGTGGAAAGTAGTGGAGTGGAGAAGAGTGGACATGAATGGAATATAATTTAAAGGAATGCTTTGCAGTGGAGTGGAGTGGATTCTACTGGAAAAGAATGGAACATAATGGAATGGAATGGAATGAAATGGAATGGATTGGAAAGGAATGGAATGGAATGGAATGGAAAAAATTGCTCCAGATGGAAGTGATGTGGAATGAAGAAGAAAGGAAGGGAGTGGAGGGGAGTGGAATGGAAAGGAATGGAATGGAATGGAATGGAATGGAATGGAATGGAATGGACTGGAATGGAGGCGAATGCGAATTACTGCAATGCAATGGATTGGAGAGGAGTGGAGTGGAGAAGAGTCAGTTTGAATTGAAAGTAATGGAATGGATTGGAGTGGAGTGGAGAGGATTCTAGTGTAAAAGAATGGAATGGAACGGCATGGAATGGAATGGAATGGAATGGAATGGAAAGCATTGCAATGTAATGTAATGGAATGGAATGGAATGGAATGGAATGGAATGGAAAGGAATGGAATGGAATGGAATGGAATGGAATGGAATCGAATGCAATGTTGTGGAATGGAATGGAATGGAATGGCAATGAATGGTGTGGAATGGAATGCAATGGAATGGAATGGAACGGAACAGAATGGAACACAATTGAATGGAATGGAATGGAATGGAATGCAATGAAAAAATTTGTAGTGCAGAAGAATGGAGAAGAAAGGAAGGGACAGGTGTGGTGTGGAATGGAGTAGAATGGAATAGAATGAAATGAAATAGAAAGGAATGTAACAGAGTGAATTGCAATGGAGGCAAAAGGGAATTAATGGAATGCAGTGGTGTGGAGAGGAATGCAGTGCAGAAGAGTGGATTTGAATTAAATGGAATGAAAAGAAATAGATTTGAGTGGAATGGAGTGGATTTTATGGGAAAAAGAATTGAATGTAATGGAATGGAATTTAACGGAATTGAATGGAATGCATTGGAATGCTATGGAATGGAAAGGAGTGGAGTGGAGTGGTTTCTAGTGGAAAAGAATAGAACGGAATTCAATGGAAGGGAATGTAACGCAATGGAATGGAATGCAACTGAATGGAATGGAATGGAATGGAATGGAACAGAACGAAATGGAATGGAATGGAGTGGACTTTAATTGAGGCGAATGGGTTGGAGTGGAATGCAGTGGAGTGGAGATGAGTGGGGTGGAGAATAGTGGGTTTGAATTGAATGTAATATAATGGATTGAAATGCAGTGGAGTGGAGAGGAGTGAAGTGGAGGAGTGGATTTGAATTGAATGCAAAGGAATGGAATGGAGTGGAGTAGAGTGGATTCTAGTGTAAAAGAATGAAATGAAATTCCATGGAATGGAATGGAAGGGAATTGCATGGAAAGGAATGGAATGGAATGCAAAGCAATGGAATGCAATGGAATGGAACGGAAAGGAATGGAATGGAATTCCATGGAATGCAATGGAAGGGAGAAGAGAGGATTTGAATTGTATGTAATGGAATGGAATGGACTGGAGTGCAGTGGAGTGGATTCCAGTGAAAAAGAACGGAATGGAACGGAATGGAATGAAATGGAATGGAATGGAATGGAATGGAATGGAATGGAATGGAATGGAA
>NW_026665521.1:0-1620 GCF_009828535.3 Hylobates moloch | reverse complement strand
AAGGAATGAAACGGTGAAATAAAATGTGAGCTCACATTGTTCCACTGCAATCCAGCCAGGGTAACAGATGGAGAAAATGTTGAAAGAAAGGAATAGAAGAGAGTGTGGAATGGAATGGAAAGGAGTGGAGTAGAGTGGAGTGGTGTGGAGTGGAGTGGAGGGGAATGGAATGGAGTGTGGTGGAAGGGAAAGGAATGGAATGGAATGCCGTACGATGGAAATGAATGAAAGGAAAAAAAAGGGAATGGAACAGAATGGAACGGATAGGAATGGAAAGGAATGGAATAGAATGGAACGGAACGGAATGGAACGATATGGAATGCAATGGAATTGATTGGAATTTAATGGAATGGAATGGAATGGAATGGAATGGAACAGTATAGAATGGAAAGGAATGGAATGGAATGGAATGGAATGGAATGGAATGGAATGGCAAGGAGTGCAATGGAATGGCATGGAATGGAATGGAATTAAATGAACGGAATGGAATGCAATGGAATGGAATGGTGAAATAAAATGTGAGCTGATATTGTTCCACTGCAATCCAGCCAGGGTGACAGATTGAGAAGTTGTTGAAAGAAAAGAATAGAACAGAATAGGGTGGAATGGAAGGAATGGAGTGGAATAGAATGGAATGGAATTGAAGAGAGTGCAATGGAACAGAATGGAATGGAATGGAAAGAATGGAATGGAATGGAATGTAATAGAATGGAATGCAAAGGACTGCAATGGAGTGGAATGGAACAGAATGGAATGAAATGGAATGGAATGGAATGGAATTGTGAAATAAAATGTGAGCTGCTACTGTGCCACTGCAATCCAGCCAGGATGACAGATTGAGAACTTGTTGAAAGAAAAGAATAGAATAGTGTGGAATGGAAGGAATGCAGTGGAATAGAATGGAATGGAAGGGAATAGAGTGCAGTGGGACGGAATGGAATGGAATTGAAAGAAATGGCATTGAATGGAATGGAATGGAAGGGAATGGACTGGAATGGAATGGAATGGAATGGAATGGAAAGGAGTGCAATGGAATGCAATGGAAAGGAATGGAATGAAATGAAATGGAATGGAGTGCAATGGAATGGAAAGGAAAGGAATGGAATGGAATGGAATGGAATTTAATGGAATGGAACGCAAAGGTGAAATAAAATATAAGCTGACATTGTGACACCTCAATCCAACCAGGGTGTGGCTGATTGAGAACATTTTGAAACCAAGGAATTGAATACAATACTGTGGAATGTAATGCAATGGAATGGAGTGGAATGTAATGGAATGGAATGGAATGGAATGGAATGGAATGGAATGGAAAGGAATGGAATGGAATGGAATGAAATGGAATGAAATGGAATGGAATGGAATGAAATGGAATGAAATGGAATGGAATGGAATCAAATGGAATGGAATGGAAGGGTGAAATAAAAGGTGAGCTGACTTTGAGCCACTGCAATCCAGCCAGGGTGTCACATTGAAAACATTTTGGAAGAAAGTAATAGAACAGAATAGTGAGGCATGGAGTCTAATTGAATGGAATAGAGGGGAAAGGAATGGAATGGAATGGAATGGAATGGAATGGAATGGAATGGAAAGAAGTGGAATAGAATGAAATGGAGTAGA
>NW_026665520.1:0-1620 GCF_009828535.3 Hylobates moloch | reverse complement strand
GCCTGGAGAAGGTGGAAGTCAGTGTCCCATGTGGTCATTGCTGTGGTGGGTGGGAGTGGGGCCACAGACCTTTTTCCTATGGTGTGTGGCTGGGGTAGAGTGCTTCCTGTCTGAAATTTCCTGTCTTGATGGCCTGCCCCATCTTGGTCTTTGGCTGGAGGGATTGGGCTTCTGTTGGGGCTTTTTGGGTCTGAATTTATGGGGTTTTCAGGTGTCAGCTTTGCTTTCCTCAGCTCCAAGGCTGGGATCTATGAGGCAAAATAGAAATTCAGGGAACTCCCCCCGCTAAGGAGGTACCTCACATCCCAAGGTCTCTGGCCCATTTGCCTCCTCCACGTTTCAACATTTTCTATGCTTGTTTGATGGATAATGCCCATGTATTTTATTTTTAAAATTTTTTTCATTTCCATGGCTTTATTTTTTTGGGAAACAGGTGGTATTTGTTGACACGAGTAAGTTCTTTAGTGGTGATTTGTGAGATTTTGGTACACCCATCACCCAAGCAGTATACACTGAACCTATTTGTAGTCTTTTATCCCTCACCCCCTTCCCACTCTTTTCCCCTGAGTCCCCAAAGTCCATTGTATCATTTTTATGCCTTTGCATCCTCATAGCTTAGCTCCCACTTATAAGTGAGAACATATGATGCTTGGTTTTCCATTCCTGAGTTACTTTGCTTAGAATAATAGTCTCCAATACCATTCAGGTTGCTGCGAATGCCATCAATTCATTCCTTTTTATGGCTGAGTAGTATTCCATCTCTATCTCTATCTATCAATCATCTATCATCTATCTATCTACCTATCTATCATCTATCTGTCTATCTGTCTGTCTGTCTGTCTATCATCTATCTACCACAGTTTCTTTATCCACTCATTGATTAATGGGCATTTGAGCTGGTTCCACATTTTTGCACTTGCAAATTGTGCTAATGTCCAGGTATTTTAGTTCTACTTAGTGGAGGAAGAAAGAAAAGTATGTTTATTCTGTCTTCATAGAAGTAAACCTCTCCATGATTTCATTTTTACTTTTTTTCAACAAATAATTTTTGAAGCATCTAGAATTCAAATAAATTCTGTCAAAATAGGTAAGATTTTGGTACAGTGGGATGGGGATCACACATGACTTTTTCCCACCCATATCATTTATTGTAACAGCATTTATTGACAATCTATGTTTTTCCTCCAAGACCTAAAGTGCCACCTTTAGCATATTGGATTCATATATTTATGTGGAGATATTTTTAAATTCTCTTCTCTGTACCTTGATCTGTTTATTTGGCCTGTGCTACTAAAAGGTTTTGATGACTATTTACTACATGGCAGGTCTGGTTTCTCCTTATTACTCTTTATTGTAAATTTCCTGAGTATTCTTGCCTTTTGTTTTCTAATATAAAGTTTAGAATGAGCTTGCCAACTTAAATAAACTCTTGCATTGTGCTTGGAATATTAAATATATCAATAAAATTTGGAATAATTGAGCCATTTAAAACATTTAGTGTTTCTGTATGAGTGCTCAGTATTTATCTTACTTTTTGATGTCTTTATGTATCTCAGTAGAGTTTTAATATTTTTTCATAGAATTCTTCAATGAGCCTTATTAGATTTATTTTTTTCTTTC
>NW_026665519.1:0-1620 GCF_009828535.3 Hylobates moloch | reverse complement strand
ATCGAGGCTAGGAAGAAACTGCATCAACTAACAAGCAAAATAACCAACTAACATCATAATGACAGGATCAAATTCACACATAACAATAACAACTTTAAATGTAAATGGGCTAATTGCTCCAATTAAAAGACACAGACTGGCAAACTGGATAAGGAGTCAGGACCCATCAGTGTGCTGTATTCAGGAAACCCATCTCATGTGCAGAGACACACACAGACTCAAAATAAAGGGATGGAGGAAGATCTACCAAGCAAATGGAGAACAAAAAAAGGCAGAGGTTGCAATCCTAGTCTCTGATAAAATAGACTTTAAACCAACAAAGATCAAAAGAGATAAAGAAGGCCATTACATAACGGTAAAGGGATCAATTCAACAAGAAGAGCTAACTATCCTAAATATATATGCACCCAACACAGGAGCACCCAGATTCATAAAGTGAGTCCTGAGTGACCTACAAAGGGACTTAAACTCCCACACAATAATAATGGGAGATTTTAACACCCCACTGTCAACATTAGACAGATCAACGAGACAGAAAGTTAACAAGGATATCCAGGAATTGAACTCAGCTCTGCACAAAGTGGACCTAATAGACATCTACAGAACTCTCCACCCCAAATCAACAGAATATACATTTTTTTCAGCACCACACAACACGTATTCCAAAATTGACCACATAGTTGGAAGTAAAGTTCTCCTCAGCAAATGTAAAAGAACAGAAATTATAACAAACTGTCTCTCAGACCACAGTGCAATCAAACTGGAACTCAGGATTAAGAAACTTACTCAAAACCGCTCAACTACATGGAAACGGAACAACCTGCTCCTGAATGACTACTAGGTACATAATGAAATGAAGGCAGAAATAAAGATGTTCTTTGAAACCAATGAGAACAAAGACACAACATACCAGAATCTCTGGGACACATTCAAAGCAGTGTGTAGAGGGAAATTTATAGCACTAAATGCCCATAAGAGAAAGCAGGAAAGATCCAAAATTGACATCTTAACATCACAATTAAAAGAACTAGAAAAGCAAGAGCAAACACATTCAAAAGCTAGCAGAAGGCTAGAAATAACTAAAATCAGAGCAGAACTGAAGGAAATAGAGACACAAAAAACCCTTCAAAAACTTAATGAATCCAGGAGCTGGTTTTTTGAAAAGATCAACAAAATTGATAGACCGCTAGCAAGACTAATAAAGAAGAAAAGAGAGAAGAATCAAATAGATGCAATAAAAAATGAAAAAGGGGTTATCACCACCGATCCCACAGAAATACAATCTACCATCAGAGAATACTACAAATACCTCTACGCAAATAAACTAGAAAATCTAGAAGAAATGGATAAATTCCTCGACAAATACACCCTCCCAAGACTAAACCAGGAAGAAGTCGAATCTCTGAATAGACCAATAACAGGTTCTGAAATTGTGGCAATAATCAATAGCTTACCAACCAAAAAGAGTCCAGGACCTGATGGATTCACAGCCGAATTCTACCAGAGGTACAAGGAGGAACTGGTACCATTCCTTCTGAAACTATTCCAATCCATAGAAAAAGAGGGAATCCTCCCTAACACATTTTATGAGGCCAGCATCATCCTGATACCAAAGCCTGG
>NW_026665518.1:0-1620 GCF_009828535.3 Hylobates moloch | reverse complement strand
ATATCACAGAAGGTGTACACCCACTCTGTGATATTTTTCCTAATATGAAGGTTGGGGAGAGGATAATATTATTGCCAATATCGCAGAGAGTGTACACCCGCCCTGTGACATTGCCCTTAATATTCAAAGCGGAGAGAATGCCATTACTCCCAATATTGCAGAAAGCCAACACCTCCCATTCATATTGGTCCCATGATCCAGGAGAAAAGAGGATGATATTACTTTCAATATCACAGGGAATGTGCACGCCCCCAGTGATATTGTTCCTAAATTCAACTTGGGAGAGGATGATACTACACCCAATGCCGCTGTGGGTAGAAACACTCCTGTGATACTGTTGTTAATATCCAGGGGGAAGAGGATGCTAATACTGCAAATCGTGCAGAGGATGTAAACCCGTCTATGATACAGTTGGTAGTCTCCAGAGGTGGAGAAGGTGTTACTCACAATAACGTAAACACGCTGGGTGTCCACCGTGGATCGTAATATCCTGGGAGCGAGAGGCGGGGTGACATTACTCCCTACATCACGGGAGCCGCCCGCCCCCCTGCGATGTGGATCCTAATATCCAGGCGGGGAGAGGGGAGTGACATTACTCCACTACTAGGATTTTACCTCTACTGCCACACTTGGTTAACACCCTGGGACATTATTTTCCATATTCTAGGAGGATGGCCCTACCAAAATCACAGGGGCTGTACACCCTGCTATATTATTCGTAATATCGTAGGGGAATGTTCATCCTGATGTCACAGGACTGTACACACTGTGATTTTATTCACAATATCCTAGCGGGACATTAATAATAATGTCACAGTGTGTGTACACCTTGTGATATTATTCGTAATATCCTAAGGGGAGGTTACTTTTATTGTCCCACGGCGTGTGTTCCCTTTGATATTCCTAATGTCCTAGAGGGATTTTACTCCTTATGTCACAGGGTTTGTCCACCTTATCAAATTACTCGTATTATCTTTATAAGATGTTACTCCCTATATCACAGAGGGTGTACACTCCGTTGATATTATCATAATATTCTAGGGAAATGTTACTTTTCATGTCACAGAGGGTGTACGCCTTGTGAAATTATTCGTTATAGTTTTGTGGGATGTTACCCCTAATGTCACATGGGGCGTACACACAGTGTAATATTCTATGGAAATGTTACTCGTAAATCACAGGTCCTGTACACCCTTTAATATTCTTTGTAATATTCTAGGAAAACGTTACTCTGAATGTCACAGGGCATATACACCCTGTCATAAAATTCGTAATATACTAGCGGGAGTTCACTACTAATTTCACAATGCGTATACACCCTTTGATATTATTCGTATTATCTGAAAGGGATGTTATTACTGATGTCCCAATGCATGTACGTTCTCTGACTTTATTCGCTTTATCCTCAGGGGATATTATTTCTAATGTCACACGGGGTGTACTTCCTGCGTTATTTTTCATAATATCCTAGGGGATTTTTACTTTTAATGACACAGGGGATGTACACCCTGTGATATTATTCGTACTATCATAGGGGACGTTACTCCAAATATCACAGAAGGTGTAAACACTGTGATATTACTTGAAATGTGTCAGGGAAATGTACTCGTAATGTCAAAG
>NW_026665517.1:0-1620 GCF_009828535.3 Hylobates moloch | reverse complement strand
GCTGGGCACGGTGCCTCAAGCCTGTAATCCCAGCGCTTTTGGAGGCCGGAGTGGGTGGATCACTTAAGGTCAAGAGTTTGAGACCAGCCTAGACAACATGAGGAAACCCCGTCTCTACTAAAAATACAAAAATTAGCTGGGTGTGCTGGGGCACACCTGTAGTCCCAGCTACTAGGGAGGCTGAGGCAAGTGAATTGCTTGAACCTGGGAAGCAGAGGTTGCAGTGAGCTGAGATTATGCCACTGCACTCCAGCCTGGGCAACAGATCAAGACTCCATCTCAAAAAAAAAAAAAAAAAAAAGGAAAGCGAAAAAGACCAAAACAGACTAATGGAAACCAGAAATTCAGAGAAACAGAGACAACACAGGGAGCATAAGAGAGTTCCATAGAAACTATGACTGTCTGAGAAATAAACCAACACAAGACATCTATAAAACGGGAACAGTATCACTTTAAAATAAAAATCAAAGAACAAGAAAAGCCTTGACAATTAAAAATCTGACACAACTTTTCTTAAAAAATCAATAAAAGTATTCAAAAATAGAGTTTTAAAAATCTTTTCAGATAGGTTTTTTTCAAGTTTTATTTTAGATTCAGGGGGTACAAGTGCAGATTTGTTACTTGGATGTATTGTGTGATGCTGAGGATTGAGGTATGAATGATCCCATCACCCAGGTAGTGGAACATAGTATCCAATAGGTCATTTTTCAGGCCTTGCCCTACTCCCTTCTTCCTCTCCTCTAGTAGCCCCCAGTGTCTGTTGTTCCCATATTTATGTTCATGAGTACTCAATGTTTAGCTTCCACTTATAAGTGAAAACGTGTGGTAACTGGTTTTCTGTTCTGGCATTAATTCGCTTAGGATAATGGCCTCCAGCTGCATCCATATTTCTACAAAGGACATGATTTTCTTCTTTTTTACGGCTGGGTGGTGTTCCATGGTGTACATGTACCATATTTTCTTTATCCAATCTACTGTTGTTGTTGGGCACCTCTGTTGATTCCATGTCTTTGCTATTATGAATAGCACTGCGATCAACGTGCACCTGCATGTGTCTCTTTGGTAGAATGAGTTGTTTTCTTTTGAATGTTTACCCAGTAATGGGATTGCTGAGTCAAATGGTCCAGATAATTTTTGAAAAGGACAATAGGAGGGGCCGGGTGCAGTGGCTCACACCTGTAATCCCAGCACTTTGGGAGGTCTAGGCAGGTGGATCACCTGAGGTCAGTGAGATGCCAGATCCAAAAACAGAAGGAGTACGTGAGAGTCTACCTACCTTTCTCCACCCAGCCTCCTCCTCTGCCCGGGTCCGTCACACCTGCACCCAAGCTTACTCTCCCGACAGGAAATGGGGGCATGCATCCTTCTCTGGGGATATTAACACTTAGAGGTTGCCCAATAAAGCAGCACAGTCGCTTCCCAACCCTGTTATAGTAAAGACCACTAGAGACAAGCCTCATGAGATACACAACCTACAATCAGCTCAAAAATATGCCTCACTCATAAATGGCTGGGCCAAACTTGCCAGATATTTGGGGAAAACGAGATCTAAAATAAAAGTAAAGTGAAAGAGGCTGGGCACGGTGCCTCAAGCCTGTAATCCCAGCGCTTTTGGAGGCC
>NW_026665516.1:0-1620 GCF_009828535.3 Hylobates moloch | reverse complement strand
CAGAGAAGAAAAACTGATTTAATAGGTGAAGAAAAATAATGAGCTATGAGAAATTACTATTGGAATTCCACCAGATTAGAAATAATTATATAATTTTCCATGTATATCTATATAAATTTTAAATTATGATAGAAATGTTCAATGCTTATATTATTTGTGTTGTGTGTCTGGCATTTTTAGAAAAAGGCAGTGTGGAAAGGACACACCGACTTATATCTGCCTAAGGCCCTAGGAATGCCTCTTCTCACTACCATTCACATTTCACTGGCAAAGATCAATCTCATGGCCTCCCTAGATGTTGGGGATAAGAGACTGGGATTTGTAGTACATCCACATGTTTACCAAGAGTTGGAGAATAATTGTGAATAGTTGCAGTCTCTATCATGGAGTCTAACTCTCAGAGGCTGACTCATGACAACCAAACTCATGAGGGACATATAAAGAAGGACATTAATTAATTGGCACTAAAATATATTGCCACAGGTACTGAATATATTTTCCCCATAATCACAATTTGAATATAGAATGAGACTATCTTATCTTAGCCTGGTGAGTCTTCATGATCTATCTCACACTGGAAATTATAACTACCCTCAATACTTTAAAGTTTTATGTTCTTAGGCAGAGACACTAGTGACTGACAAAGATATCTTTTGAATGAGAGTTTATTTCTCTTGATAGATTTGAACATTCACTCAGGTGACAATGAAGTCTGGCTGACCTAATACCTATTCTGGATCTTAAGATAACTTTAATTTTTTCTACTTTGATCAATTATGTTTTGATTTTAAAAACCCAAACATTTATCTTTTTATTATTTTCACTTTCGAGGGATAGAGGTCTACTCTGAAGGCTGTCAGAAAGAGTTTACTAAAATAGTGCTTAAAAACTCAGGACTATTTCTTCCTTCAGGTAATTACTTTCAGAACTATCATATTTTTCAGTTATACTACATAATAACTTTGAATAATATTCTCACTTTGTAAAATAAAACATCAACAAGTGTAGTTTTCAATATAAAATTAACGATAGTATCTTCTTCAATTTTCTTTTAAATAGGATAATCACACACATCTTTAACATCAGTATTATTCATTTAAAACCTCAAAAAGTTAAATTTCACTTCATATATAAATTTTGGTGCCAGTAAAAGATACTAAGCATATATCTTTTTCAAAGCAAAGGCAAATATTACATTTTCTATTTCAATTTAGAATAACTCAAAAAGAAAATGAAATAGATTTCAAAGGATCGATGATATAAAATAATACATCAAATACTTTCCAGTTGGTTGATTTTAATAATTCACAGCTTTTTCCTAAGCTATCATTCAAGTAATGTAGCACCACTTTCTATATAAAACTTTTTCACTGCCTATTCAGTTACCATTTAATAATACTTTTAAAAATTAAGCAGGTATATATGAATAAACAAAGTGCCCTCTCACTCTCCATATATATATAAAGTTTTATATATTTATAAAACTTTATATTTATATATATTTTTATGTTTATATATATCCATATATATTTATATATCCATATTTATATATATCCATATATATTTATATATCCATAAAGAGTTGCTGAAATCATATTCAAAAAATATCTGATGAACAGA
>NW_026665515.1:0-1620 GCF_009828535.3 Hylobates moloch | reverse complement strand
CAATCAAAAGTAAGCTTCAACTCTGTTAGTTGAATGCACAGATCAGAAAGAAGTTTCGCAGAAAGCTTCTGTGTACTTTTTATTTTTAGTTGTTCCTTTTTCGACTATAGGCCCCTTAGCGCTCCGAATGTTCCATTGCAGTTTCTACAGAAACAGTGTTTCTGAACTGCTCAATCAAAAGTAAGCTTCAACTCTGTTAGGAGAATGCACAGAACAGAAAGAAGTTTCAAAGAATGCTTCTATGTAGTTTTTATTTGAAGATATTCCTTTTTCCACTATAGGCCCCTTAGTGCTCCGAACGTCCCCTTGCAGTTTCTACAGAAAGAGTGTTTCCGAACTGCTCAATCAAAAGCAAGCTTCAAATCTGTTAGTTGAATGCACAGAACAGAAAGATGTTACACAGAATACTTCTGTGTAGTTTTTAATTGAAGATATTCCTTTATCCACCATAGGACCCTTAGCGCTCCATATATCCACTTGCAGTTTCTACAGAAAGGGAGTTTCAGAACTGCTCAATCAACAGTAAGCTTCAACTCTCTTAGTTGAATGCACAGATCAGCAAGAAGTTTCGCAGAATGCTTCTGTGTAGTTTTTATTTGAGGTTATCCTTTTTTCCACTCTAGGCCCCTAAGCGCTCCGAATGTCCCACTGCAGTTTCTACTTAAAGAGTATTTCTGAACTGCTCACTCAAATGTAAGCTTCAACTCTATTAGTTGAATGCACAGAACAGAAAGAAGTTTCACAGAATGCTTCTGTGTAGTTTTTATTTGAAGTTATTCCTTTCTGCACTATAGGCCACTTGGCGCTCCGAATCGCCACTTGCAGCTTCTTCAGAAAGAGTGTTTCAGAAATGCTCCATAAAAAGTAAACTTCAAATCTGCTATTTGAATGCACAGATTAGAAAGAACTTTCACAGAATGATTTTGTGTAGTTTTTATTTGAAGTTATTCATCTTTCCACTATAGGCCCCTTAGCGCTCGTAATGTCCAGTTGCAGTTTCCACATAAAGAGTGTTTCCGAACTGCTCAATCAAAAGTAAGCTTCAGCTCCGTTAGTTGAACGCACAGAACAGAAGGAAGTTTCACAGAATGCTTCTGTGTAGTTTTTATTGGAAGATATTCCTTTTTCCACTATAGGCTGCTTACCGCTCTTAATGTCCCTTGCAGTTTCTACAGAAAGAGTGTTTCAGAATTGCTATGTCAAAAGTAAGCTTCAACTCTGTTTATTGAATGCACAGAACAGAGGGAAGTTTCACAGAATACTTCTGTGTAGATTTTATTTCAAGAAATTTCTTTTTCCACTACAGGCCCCTTAACGCTCCGAATGTCCCCTTGCAGTTTCTACAGAAAGAGTGTTTCAGAACTCCTCTATCAAAAGTAAGCTTCAACTCTGTTAGGAGAATGCACAGAACACAGATAAGTTTCGCCAAATGCTTCTGTGTAGTTTTTATTTGAAGATATTCCTTTTTCCACTATAGGCTCCTTAGCGCTCTGAATGTCCCTTGCAGTTTCTACAGAAACAGTGTCTCAGAACAGCTCAATCAAAAGTAAGGTTCAGCACCATTAGTTGAATAGACATAACAGAAAGAAGTTTCACAGAATGCTTCTGTGTAGTTTTTAT
>NW_026665514.1:0-1621 GCF_009828535.3 Hylobates moloch | reverse complement strand
GCTGGGCACGGTGCCTCAAGCCTGTAATCCCAGCGCTTTTGGAGGCCGGAGTGGGTGGATCACTTAAGGTCAAGAGTTTGAGACCAGCCTAGACAACATGAGGAAACCCCGTCTCTACTAAAAATACAAAAATTAGCTGGGTGTGCTGGGGCACACCTGTAGTCCCAGCTACTAGGGAGGCTGAGGCAAGTGAATTGCTTGAACCTGGGAAGCGGAGGTTGCAGTGAGCTGAGATTATGCCACTGCACTCCAGCCTGGGCAACAGATCAAGACTCCATCTCAAAAAAAAAAAAAAAAAAAAAGGAAAGCGAAAAAGACCAAAACAGACTAATGGAAACCAGAAATTCAGAGAAACAGAGACAACACAGGGAGCATAAGAGAGTTCCATAGAAACTATGACTGTCTGAGAAATAAACCAACACAAGACATCTATAAAACGGGAACAGTATCACTTTAAAATAAAAATCAAAGAACAAGAAAAGCCTTGACAATTAAAAATCTGACACAACTTTTCTTAAAAAATCAATAAAAGTATTCAAAAATAGAGTTTTAAAAATCTTTTCAGATAGGTTTTTTTCAAGTTTTATTTTAGATTCAGGGGGTACAAGTGCAGATTTGTTACTTGGATGTATTGTGTGATGCTGAGGATTGAGGTATGAATGATCCCATCACCCAGGTAGTGGAACATAGTATCCAATAGGTCATTTTTCAGGCCTTGCCCTACTCCCTTCTTCCTCTCCTCTAGTAGCCCCCAGTGTCTGTTGTTCCCATATTTATGTTCATGAGTACTCAATGTTTAGCTTCCACTTATAAGTGAAAACGTGTGGTAACTGGTTTTCTGTTCTGGCATTAATTCGCTTAGGATAATGGCCTCCAGCTGCATCCATATTTCTACAAAGGACATGATTTTCTTCTTTTTTACGGCTGGGTGGTGTTCCATGGTGTACATGTACCATATTTTCTTTATCCAATCTACTGTTGTTGTTGGGCACCTCTGTTGATTCCATGTCTTTGCTATTATGAATAGCACTGCGATCAACGTGCACCTGCATGTGTCTCTTTGGTAGAATGAGTTGTTTTCTTTTGAATGTTTACCCAGTAATGGGATTGCTGAGTCAAATGGTCCAGATAATTTTTGAAAAGGACAATAGGAGGGGCCGGGTGCAGTGGCTCACACCTGTAATCCCAGCACTTTGGGAGGTCTAGGCAGGTGGATCACCTGAGGTCAGTGAGATGCCAGATCCAAAAATAGAAGGAGTACGTGAGAGTCTACCTACCTTTCTCCACCCAGCCTCCTCCTCTGCCCGGGTCCGTCACACCTGCACCCAAGCTTACTCTCCCGACAGGAAGTGGGGGCATGCATCCTTCTCTGGGGATATTAACACTTAGAGGTTGCCCAATAAAGCAGCACAGTCGCTTCCCAACCCTGTTATAGTAAAGACCACTAGAGACAAGCCTCATGAGATACACAACCTACAATCAGCTCAAAAATATGCCTCACTCATAAATGGCTGGGCCAAACTTGCCAGATATTTGGGGAAAACGAGATCTAAAATAAAAGTAAAGTGAAAGAGGCTGGGCACGGTGCCTCAAGCCTGTAATCCCAGCGCTTTTGGAGGCC
>NW_026665513.1:0-1622 GCF_009828535.3 Hylobates moloch | reverse complement strand
AATATGTGGTCTATTGTGACTGGCTTCTTTCACATAGAATAATGTTTTCCAATTTCATTCATATTATAGCACGTAACAGTAATTCATTTCTTTTACTTTTGGAAAAATAGTATTATAAAATCTATACCATATTTAAAAAATTTGTTCATCAATTGATGGACATGGTGATTGTTTCTATTTTTTAGCTATTATGAATAACGTTCCTCTGAGAATTTGCGGACAAGTTTTTATATAGACATATATTTTCATTTTTCTTGTGTACATACCTAAGAGTAGAATTTCCAAGTCACGTAGTAACGCTGTGTTTAATCATTTGAAGAACTGCTAAATTACATCTGAAGTGTCTGCATCATTTTGCATTCCCACCAGCAATTGATAACAATTCCAATTCCTCCACATCCTTGACAACACTTAATATCTCACTTTTTTATTCTAGGCATCCTAGTGGGTGAGAAGCAATACCTTGTTGTGGTTTTGATTTGCCTTTCTTTGTTAACTAGTGATATCGAACATTTTTTCATATGCTTGTTGACCATTTCTTTATCTTTGGAGAGACTTCTATGGAAATCATTTGCATTTTTTAAATTGGGTTGTCTTTTTATGTTTGAGTTGAGCTCTTTATATATTTTAGATACTAATCTCTTATTGGATATATGATTTCACAACATTTTCTCCCATTCATTGAATTATGTTTTCACATTTTTAATGGCATTATTTAAAGCACAGAAGACTTTAATTTCAATGAAATTCAATTTATCTATTTTTCTTTGATGTTATAGTTAAGAACCACTGTGTAACACAAGGTCACAAAGATTTACTCCTATGTTTTCTTCTAAGAATTTTATAGTTTTGCCTTTTATATTTAGGCCTGTGATCTATTTTGAGTTATATGTGGTTTGAGATAGGGATCTGACTTCATTCTTTTACATAAGACTATCCAGTTGTCTCAGCACCATTTGCTGGGAATAAAATATTACTTTCCCCATTGGGTTATCTTGGCACCTTTGTCAAAGATCAGTTACCCATAAACATATGGCTTTATTTCTGGACATTCAATTCTACTTCATTGATTTATTTGTTAGGCCAGTTTTGTCTATGCTTGTAACAATGCCATACTGCATTGATTCTCATGGTTTTATAGTAAATTTTCAAATCAGAAACTGTGAGTCCTCCTACTTTGTTCTTTTTTAAAGATTTGGCTATTGTGGGTCCTTGACAATGCCATGTGAATTTTAGAATCAGCTTGTTAGTTTCTACAAAGAAGTGAGCTGGGATTCAGAATGAGATTACACTGAGGTTGCAGATCGATTTGGGGAATACTGCCATCTTAACAATGTTAAGTCTTCCAATCCATGAATATATTTTTTTCCATTCATGTAGATCTTTGGTTTTTCCCCATTAACTGAAGTTTTCTGAATATCAGTTTTACACCTCTTTTGTTAAGTTTATTCATAAGTATTTTACTTGATACTGTTTTGAATAGAAGTGTTTTCTTATTTTCATATTTGGATTGTTCATTACAAATGTATAGAAATATCATTGGTTTGTAAAGTATTACTCTTGTATCCTGAAACCTTGCTGAACTCATTAGTTCTGATATATATTTAGGTAGATTCCTTAGG
>NW_026665512.1:0-1622 GCF_009828535.3 Hylobates moloch | reverse complement strand
ATTTGGGCCCATTATTGTCCTCATTCTTACATGCAATACTAACCTGCATGCCTACTTATGCCAAGAACTATTTTAAGAGATAGAGACGCAGCAATGAACAAAACAGTCTCTGCTCTCATGGAGCTTGCATAGGGCAGAATGGGAGCAAACAGTGAAGAAATTTGACAGTGTATATACAAGATAGGCCAGATGGTAAGAAGTGCTTTAAAGAAGAATAAAATAAGATAAGAGAATAGAAAGTGAGAAGGTGCCATTTTAAGTTAAATGGTCAGAAAAGATTCTTCTTATGACAGAGTAATAATTAACCAAAGGCTTGGATAAGAGAGGAAGTAAGCCAGGAGGAGCCAAGATGGCCGAATAGGAACAGCTCCAGTCTACAGCTCCCAGCATGAGCGATGCAGAAGATGGGTGTTTTCTGCATTTCCAACTGAGGTACCGGGTTCATCTCACTGGGGTGTGCCAGACAGTGAGTGCAGGACAGTGGGTGCAGTGCACTGAGCATGAGCCAAAGTAAGGTGAGGCATTGCCTCACCCAGGAAGCACAAGGAATCAAGGAATTCCCTTTTCTAGTCAAAGAAAGGGGTGACAGATGGCACCTGGAAAATTGGGTCACTCCCACCCTAATACTGCACTTTCCCAATGGACTTAAAAAATGCCACACCAGGAGATTATATCCCGCACCTGGCTCAGAGGGTCCTACACCCACGGAGTCTCACTCATTGCTAGCACAGCAGTCTGAGATCAAACTGCAAGGTGGCAGCGAGGCTGGGGGAGGGGCGCCTGCCATTGCTGATACTTGATTAGGTAAATGAAGTGGCCCGGAAGCTCGAACTGGGTGGAGCCCACCACAGCTCAAGAAGCCCTGCCTGCCTCTGTAGTCTGCACCTCTGGAGGCAGGGCACAGACAAACAAAAAGACAGCAGTAACCTCTGCAGACTTAAATGTCCCTGTCTGACACATTTGAAGAGAATAGTGGTTCTCCCAGCATGCAGCTTGAGATCTGAGGTCGGGCAGACTGCCTCTTCAAGTGGGTCCCTGACCCCTGAGTAGCCTAACTGGGAGGCACCCCCTAGTAGAGGCAGACTGACAATTCACATGGCCGGGTACTCCTCTGAGACAAAACTTCCAGAAGAATGATCAGGCAGCACCATTTGTGGTGCACCAATATCCGCCATTCTGCAGGCACTGCTCTTGATACCCAGGCAAACAGGATCTGGAGTGGACCTCTAGCAAACTCCAACAGACCTGCAGCTGAGGGTCCTGTCTGTTAGAAGGAAAACTAACAGACAGGAAGGACATCCACACCAAAAACCCATCTGTACGTCACCATCATCCAAGCCCAAAGGTAAATAAAACCAAAAAGATGGGGAAAAAACAAAGCAGAAAAACAGGAAACTCTAAAAATCAGAGCGCCTCTCCTCCTCCAAAGGAACACAGCTTCTCAGCAATGGAAAAAAGCTGGATGGAGAATGGCTGACGAGTTGACAGAAGAAGGCTTCAGATGATTAAACTACTCTGAGATACAGGAGGAGATTCAAACTAATGGCAAAGAAGTTAAAAATTTTGAAAAAAAAATAGACGAATGGATAACTAGAATAACCAATGCAGAGAAGTCATAAAGC
>NW_026665511.1:0-1622 GCF_009828535.3 Hylobates moloch | reverse complement strand
AACAGCAGTTGTTCAGGGAATAAGAGAGATAACCTTAAACTCTGACCACCAGTGAGCCGGGCAGAACAGAGCCATATTTCTCTTCTTTCAAAAGCAAATGGGAGAAATATTGATGAATTCTTTTTCTCAGCATGGAACGTCCCTGAGAAAGAGAATGCGCACCTAGGGGTAGGTCTCTGAACTAGCCCCCCGGGGCATACCTGTCTCTTAGGGTCGCGATTGCAGAGGTGAAATAAACTCCAGTCTCCCACAGCGCTCCCAGGCTTATTAGGAAGAGGAGACTCCCGCCTAATAAATTTTGGTCAGACTGGTTGATCTCAAAACCCTGTCTCCTGATAAGATGTTATCAATGACAATGGTGCCTGAAACTTCATTAGCAATTTTAATTTTGCCTCAGAGCTGTGGTCCTGTGATCTAGCCCTGCCTCCACTTGCCTTGTAATATTCTATTACCCTGTTAAGTACTTGATGTCTGTCACCCACACCTATTTGCACACTCCCTCCCCTTTTGAAACTCCCTAATAACTTGCTGGTTTTTGTGGCTTGTGGGGCATCACGGATACTACCAATGTGTGATGCCTCCCCCAGATGCCCAGCTTTAAAATTTCTCTCTTGTGTACTCTGTCCCTTTATTTCTCAAGCCAGCTGACGCTTAGGAAAATAGAAAAGAACCTACGTGATTATTGGGGCAGGTCCCCCAGTATCTGGCACCCACGTGGTCTTTCTTTTTTCCTAAGTGCATGAGGGAACCTGATTCCCTTTGGTAGGTGCAGTGAAACGTCAATTGGCTTGGTCCACAGATAAGTGTGTTCAACTCCCTGAGTGGTGAGTAGTCTGTGTAAGGTCTGGGTTAACTATGGGTCTATTCAGGGCAGTACAAAAATACTGTCCTTCGTTTCCTGAAAAAGGAACCGTGTATATAAAATTGTGGAATTGTGTTTGTAAAGCATTCAGGGAACTGGTCTCCACAGGAAATTATGTTCCCGTAACTGTTTGGGGTGACTGGGCCTTGGTCGGTGCTGTCCTGATGACATACCAATCCCGTGACCCCCTACAGTTACCACAATTTTCTGAATCTGACAATCCTCCACCTTTTCCTCAACCTTCCTCTCCCACACGGCCTTCATTATCTGACCAGACTCTCCCTTCGGCTACTGATCCCCCACCTAAGGATGCTGAAAATTCAATGTCTAACTCTGGTAACTTTAGCTTAAAGTTACCCCCTACTTATCTTACTTCTTTTCACAAAGAGCAGGTACTTGAAACTCTGGCGGCTGCGACTCACACAGCCAGGTACCATAGATATGCTAGTTCTTCTCTTTTCAAACCTCCAGCATCAGCTAATGGCTCCAGCACCAAACTATAATTTATCTATCATTCTCCAGGCCCTCCCCCATCCACTACAGCCCCTCACTCTCCTGTCGTTTCGGTTCCTCAACTGGTCTGCGTCGATATGCGCTGCTCAATCTTACCTTTTTTAAAAACAATTTAAGAATTCTTGTACTCAGTATGGTCCTACTTTTCCTTATGTTAAAATGGTATTGCAAACTTTTTGTACTAAGGTCATTTTGCTTCGTTTAGACTGTGACCTTTTGGCAAAAAGCTGTTCTAACTCCATCTCAG
>NW_026665510.1:0-1622 GCF_009828535.3 Hylobates moloch | reverse complement strand
CTTTCTGTAGAAATTGCAAGTGGACATTCCAAGCGCTATTTGGCCTATAGAGGAAAAAGGAATATCTTCAAGTAAAAATTACACAGAAGCATTCTGTGAAACTTCTTTCTGTTCTGTGCATTCAACTAACAGAGTTGAAGCTTACTTTTGATTGAGCAGTTCTGAAACCCTCTTTCTGTAGAAACTGCAAGTCGATACTCAGGGTACCAAACGGCCGGTAGTGGAAAAAGAAATATCTTCATATAAAAACTACAGAGAAGCATTTTGTGAAACTTCTTTCTGTTCTGTCCATTCAACTAACAGAGTTGAATCTTCCTTTTGATTGAGCAGTTCTGAGACACACTTTCTGGAGAAAATGCAAGTGGACATTCAGAGTACTAAAGGGCCAGTAGTGGAAAAAGGAATATCTTCAAATAAAAACTACACAGAAGTATTCTGTGAAACTTCTTTCTGTTCTGTCCATTCAACTAACAGAGTTGAATTTTCCTTTTGATTCAGCAGTTCTGAAACACTCTTTCTGTAGAAACTGCAAGTGGACATTCGGAGTGCTAAGGGGCCTATAGTTAAAAAAGGAATATCTACAAATAAAAACTACAGAGAAGCATTCTGTGAAACTCCTTTGGGTTCTGTACATTCAACTAACAGAGTTAAAACTTGCTTTTGATTGAGCAGTTCTGAATCTCTCTTTCTGTAGAAACTGCAAGAGGACATTCGGAGCACTAAGGGGCCTATGGTGGAAAAAGGAAGATCTTCCAATAAAATCAACACGGAAGCATTCTGTGAAACTTCTTTCTGTTCTGTGTATTCAACTCACAGGGTTGAACATTACTTTTGATGGAGCAGTGCTGAAACACTCTTTCTGTAGAAACTGCAAGTGGACATTCGGAGCGCTATGAAGCCCATAGTGGAAAAAGGAATATCTTCAAATTATAACTACACAGAAGCATTCTGTGAAACTTCTTTCTGTTCTGTGCGTTCCAGTAACAGGGTTGAACATTACTTTTTTTTGAGCAGTTCTGAAACACTGTTGCTGTAGAAACTGCAAGTGGACATTCTTAGCGCTGTGATGCCTATAGTGGAAAAAGGGGTATCTGGACATAAAAACTACACAGAAGCATTCTTTGAAACTTCTTTCTGTTCTGTGAATTCAACTAACAGAGTGGAAGCTTACCATTGACTGAGCAGTTCTGAAACACTCTTTCTGTTGAAACAGCAAGTGGACATTCGGAGCGCTAAGGAGCCTACAGTGGAAAAAGGAATATCTTCAACTGAAAACTACAGAGAAGGATTATGTGAAACTTCTTTCAGTTCTGTGCATTGAACTAACAGAGTTGAATCTTGCTTTTGATTGAGCAGTTCTGAAACTCTCTTTCTGTAGAAACTGCAAGGGGACATTCAGAGCGCTAAGGGGCCTATAGTGGAAAAAGGAACATCTTCCAATAAAAACAACACAGAAGCATTCTGTGAAACTTCTTTCTGTTCTGTGTATTCAACTAAAGGGGTTGAACCTTACTTTTGGTGGAGGAGTTCTGAAACCCTCTTTCTGTAGAAATTGCAAGTGGACATTCCAAGCGGTATTTGGCCTACAGAGGAAAAAGGAATATCTTCAAGTAAAAATTACA
>NW_026665509.1:297-1622 GCF_009828535.3 Hylobates moloch | reverse complement strand
ACATAGTAAGTGCTCAGTAAATTAGTAATTAATTAGCAGTTAGTAATTAGTTAGCATTGTAGTAATTAATTCAGATAATTGATTACTATTTTTCTCAGAGACTTATACTCCGTTACTATCACTAACAATTTTTTGTTTGTTTTTGTTTTTTTTGAGACAGGGTCTCACTCTGTCACCCAGACTGGAGTGCAGTGGCACGATCACAGCTTATTGCAGCCTTGACCTCCTAAGTGATCCTCCCACCTCTCAGCCTCCTGAGTAGCTGAGATTGCAGGTGTGTGCCACCATGCTCGGCTAAATGTTTGTATATTTTGCAGAGATAGGGTTTCACCGTGTTGCCCAGGCTGGTCTCAAAATCCTGAGCTCAAGTGATCTGCCTGTCTTGGCCTCTCAAAGTGTTGGGATTATAGGCATGAGCCACTGCACCTGGCCTATTTTTAAAATTTTGATGTTCAAATTATCCCAGACTTGACCAGTTTAAGCTTCTTCAAACTGGCTCCTGTGTTCTTTTGACATGCTCCCATCATTCTGTGAGAACATCCATATTTCTTGGCACAATAAAATATTTCGGGCTTGTGTTTTGTCTGCCCTAGACCTAAAGTTAACAATCTGTCCGTTTGGTCAATTAATTATTGAGGGAGGTATGTTAAAATCTCCCACTATAATAGTGGATATTTTTGTTTTTCCTTTTTTTTGAGAAATAGGATCTCATTGTTGTCCAGGCTGGAGTGCAGTGGTGTGATCATAGTTCACTGCAGCCTCGAACTCCTGGGCTCAAGTGATTCTTCCATCTTTGCCTCCCAAGTAGCAGGGACTACAGGTGCATGCCACCACACCTGGCCAATTTTGGTATTTTTTTTTAAACTGAAATTGGGTCTCACTATGTTACCCAGGCTGGTCTTGAACTCCTGGCCTGAAGCCATTCTCCTGCTTCAGCCCAAAAGTGCAGGGATTACAGGCTATTTTTGTTTCTATTTGTAGTTCTGTCAAATTTTTGTTGTCTATATTTTTAAGCTTTGTTAATGGGTACATCTACTGGATGAACTGTACTTTTAGCATTATATGGCACACCTCTGCCAAATTCATGTGCTGAAATTTAATCAGCAATGTGATGGTAATAGGTGGGGCCTTTAAAGGTGATTAAGTCCTGTGAGTGACCTTTATAAAAAGGCTTCAAGCGTTGTTCAGCTCTCTTTCCCCTTCTATCTCTTTTGTCATGCAAAGAGAGGATGTGGTGTTTGTCCACACTGGAGGATGCAGCATCAGAGCGCCACCTTGGAAGTAGAGAGCAGCCCTCAGGGGATGCTGAGCCTGTGGAAGTATGG
>NW_026665509.1:0-197 GCF_009828535.3 Hylobates moloch | reverse complement strand
TTTTTTTTTTTTTTAGACGGAGTCTCACTCTGTCGCCAGGCTGGAGTTCAGTGGCGTGATCTTGGCTCACCACTACCTGCACCTCCTGGGTTCAAGCGATTCTCCTGCCTCAGCCTCCTGAGTAGCTGTGACTACAGGCACATGCTACCATGCCTGGCTAATTTTTGTATTTTTGGTAGAGACGGGGTTTTACCATG
>NW_026665508.1:0-1622 GCF_009828535.3 Hylobates moloch | reverse complement strand
CCTAAATATAAAAGTTAAAATTATACATCTTTTGAAGAGAATATAAGAGAAAATCTTTACAACTTGTGATAGGCAAAGATTTTTTTTTAAGATGAAACAGAAAGCATTAACTATTTTTAAAAAGGATACACTGAATTCCATTAAAGTTAAAAATTTCTGACCCTTAAATGACATCCTTGAGGAAAGAAAAAAAAAAAGCAAGCGGAATGTTGGAGCCAAGAAGGCCGAACAGGAACAGCTCTGGTCTACAGCTCCCAGCGTGAGCAACACAGAATACGGGTGATTTCTGCATTTCCATCTGAGGTACCAGGTTCATCTCACTAGGGAGTGACAAACAGTGGGTGCAGGACAGTGGGTGCAGCGCATCGTGTGCGAGCCGAGGCAGGGCGAGGCATTGCCTCACTCAGGAAATGCAAAGTGTCAGGGAGTTCCCTTTCCTAGTCAAAGAAGTGGTGACAGACGCCACCTGGAAAATAGGGTCAGTCCCACCCTAACACCACACTTTTCCGAAGGGCTTAAAAAATGGCACACCAGGAGATTATATCCCCCACCTGGCTCGGAGGGTCCTTCGCCCACAGAGTCTTGCTGATTGCTAGCATAGCAGTCTGAGATCAAACTGCAAGGTGGCAGTGAGGTTTGGGGAGGGGTGCCCGCCATTGCCCAGGCTTGCTTAGGTAAACAAAGCAGCCAGGAAGCTCCAACTGGGTGGAGCCCATCTCAGCTCAAGGAGGCCTGCCTGCCTCTGTAGGCTCCAGCTCTGGGAGCAGGGCACAGACAAACAAAAAGTCAGCAGTAACCTCTGCAGACTTAAATGTCCCTGTCTGACAGCTTTGAAGAGAGTAGTGGTTCTCCCAGCATGCAGCTGGAGATATGAGAACGGGCAGACTGCCTCCTCAAGTGGGTCCCTGACCCCCAAGCAGCCTAACTGGGAGGCACCCCTCAGTAGGGACAGACTGACACCTCACACAGCCGGGTACTCCTCTGAGACAAAACTTCCAGAGGAAAGATCAGACAGCAGCATTTGTGGTTCACCAAGATCCGCTGTTCTACAGCCACCGCTGTTCCGCAGCCACTGCTGCAGATACCCAGGGAAACAGGGTCTGGAGTGGACCTCTAGCAAACTCCAACAGACCTGCAGCTGAGGGTCCTGTCTAGTAGAAGGAAAACTAACAAACAGAAAGGACATCCACACCAAAAACCCATCTGTATGACACCATCATCAAAGACCAAAAGTAGATAAAACCAAAAAGGTGGGGAAAAAACAGAACAGAAAAACTGGAAACTCTAAAAAGCAGAGCACCTCTCCTCCTCCAAAGGAACGCAGTTCCTCACCAGCAATGGAACAAAGCTGGATGGAGGATGACTTTGACGAGTTGAGAGAAGAAGGCTTCAGATGATCAAACTACTCCGAGCTACAGGAGGAAATTCAAACCAATGGCAAAGAAGTTAAAAACTGTGAAAAAAAATTAGATGAATGGATAACTAGAATAACCAATGCAGAGAAGTCCTTAAAGGAGCTGATGGAGCTGAAAGCCAAGGCGCGAGAAATACGTGAAGAATGCAGAAGCCTCAGGAGCTGATGCGATCAACTGGAAGAAAGGGTATCAGTGATGGAAGATGAA
>NW_026665507.1:0-1623 GCF_009828535.3 Hylobates moloch | reverse complement strand
AACCAGTGGTCCTTACACATGGGTGCACATTTATAATCACCTGGGGAGATTTAAAAAGTGCTGATGACTGGATGCTGCTCCCATACCCGAATGATTCTGATTTAATTGGTTTTGGGTGGGGTCTGGGGGTTATGATGTTTTAAAACTTCCCCAGGTGATTATAAATGTGCACCCATGTGTAAGGACCACTTGTTTAGCGCTTAAAAAGAGGATTCTAAAATGAGCAAAAGAGGAAATAAGGATTAATTGATGGAGATGAAAGAAAAGTGCCTGGAGCCTTTGCAGAGTAGTAGAATCCTCCATAGGCATGGAGCAGACACACCTGACAGCAACAACTTAACTGAAGCATACCCTGAGAGTGGCCCTGTGGTCTAAGAAGAATGTGTGTTCAGAGTTCCCAGCTAACGAATCTGGCAGTGGCCAACCCAGAGTTTCATTCCTTATCTATTAGGAGGATCTGAATCCCTAGGTCATCTTGTGAAATGCAGGCTGTACAGGGGATCTAGGCCTATTGTTTTGGGTTAAATGAAAGTGGCCAGGCGGAGGTTGCTAGGGGGAGGGTGCTAAGTGAAAATGCTGTATAAATTACATGCTTTTTGCAAGTGGTTGTGGTTCTCCTGTCCAGCCTGCTGCCACTGAACTGCCCTGTATGTAAGTCTCCTCAATGAACCCTATGTCTTCTTTGTTGGCTCCAGGTCTCTTCTTCATCCTCTAGAAGGTGGTACCATCTCTACCGAAGTTAATAGGGGTCTAGCATGGCAACAGGCAAGGCAGCAGGGCCTCGTGTCTATTTGTGTGGTTCAAGTTGGTTTTCTGAAATGTCCCTGTGGTAGTCATTGGGACAACTCCCCTAAATCCAGTTCTCCTCTCCTTCTGAGCTTATATAGATTGAATTTGGGGCCCTGTTATGCTTTAGTGGGGCCATGATACTAGTACTGGCCAATGGAGTGAGAACTGGATTTAGGGGAGTTGTCCCAATGACTACCACAGGGACATTTCAGAAAACCAACTTGAACCACACAAATAGACACGAGGCCCTGCTGCCTTGCCTGTTGCCATGCTAGACCCCTATTAACTTCGGTAGAGATGGTACCACCTTCTAGAGGATGAAGAAGAGACCTGGAGCCAACAAAGAAGACATAGGGTTCATTGAGGAGACTTACATACAGGGCAGTTCAGTGGCAGCAGGCTGGACAGGAGAACCACAACCACTTGCAAAAAGCATGTAATTTATACAGCATTTTCACTTAGCACCCTCCCCCTAGCAACCTCCGCCTGGCCACTTTCATTTAACCCAAAACAATAGGCCTAGATCCCCTGTACAGCCTGCATTTCACAAGATGACCTAGGGATTCAGATCCTCCTAATAGATAAGGAATGAAACTCTGGGTTGGCCACTGCCAGATTCGTTAGCTGGGAACTCTGAACACACATTCTTCTTAGACCACAGGGCCACTCTCAGGGTATGCTTCAGTTAAGTTGTTGCTGTCAGGTGTGTCTGCTCCATGCCTATGGAGGATTCTACTACTCTGCAAAGGCTCCAGGCACTTTTCTTTCATCTCCATCAATTAATCCTTATTTCCTCTTTTGCTCATTTTAGAATCCTCTTTTTAAGCGCTAAAC
>NW_026665506.1:0-1623 GCF_009828535.3 Hylobates moloch | reverse complement strand
ACACAGATCAGAAGGTAATTTCACAGAATGCTTCTGTGTAGTTTTTATTTGAAGATATACCTTTTTCCACGACAGGCCTCAAAGCGTTCCAAATGTCCACTTGCAGATTCTACAAAAAGAGTGTTTCAAAACTGCTCAATCAAAAGTAAGGTTCAACTCTGTTAGTTGAATGCACAGATGAGAAAGAAGTTTCACGGAATTCTTCCGTGTGGTATTTAGGGGACGATATTTCGTTTTTCACCGTAGGCCTCAATTTTCTCCAAATGCCCACTTGCAGATTCTACAAATAGAGTGTTTCAAAACTGCTCAATCAAAAGTAAGGTTCAACTCTGTTTGTTAAATGCAGAGATCAGAAGGAAGTTTCACAGAATGCCATTGTGTAGTTTTTAAGAAAAGATATTTCTTTTTACATCATCGGCCTCAATGTTCTCCAAATGTCCACTTGCAGATTCTACAAAAAGAGTGTTTAAAAACTGCTCAATCAAAAGTAAGGTTCAACTCTGTTAGTTGAATGCACAGACCAGAAAGAAGTTTCACTGAATGCTTCTTTGTAGTTTTTATTGAAGATATTCCTTTTTCCACAATAGGCCTCAAAGCACTCCAAATATCCACTTGCAGTTTATATGGAAAGAGTGTTTCAAAACTACCCACTCAAAAGAATGTTTCAACACAGTGAGATGAATGCAGAAAATAGAAAGAAATTTCACAGAATTATTCTGTGTAGTTTTTACTTGAAGATATTTCGTTTTTCACCATAGGACTCAAAGATCTGCAAATGTCCACAAGCAGATTCTACAAAAAGAGTGTTTCAAAACTGCTCAATCAAAAGTAAGTTTCAAATCTGTTAGTTGAATGCACAGATCAGAAAGCGGTTTCACAGAATGCTTCTGTGTAGTTTTTATTTGAAGATATTCTTTTTTCCACAATAGGCCTCAAAGTGCTCCAAATGTCCATTTGCAGTTTATACAGAAAGAGTGTTTCAAAACTGCTCAATGAAAAGTAAGGTTAAAATCTGTTAGTTGAATGCACAGATCAGGAATAAGTTTCACAGAATGCTTCTGTGTAGTTTTTATTTGAAGATATTCCGTTTTCCATGATAGGCCTCAAAGTGCTCCAAATGTCCAATTGCAGATTCTCCAAAAAGAGTGTTTCAAACCTGCTCAGTCAAAAGAAAGGTTCTACTTTATGAGATGAATGAACAGAATAGAAAGCAGTTTCACAGAATGCTTCCGTGTAGTTTTTATGAGAGGATATTTCATCTTTCACTGTAGGCCTCAATGTTCTCCAAATGTCCACTTGCAGATTCCAAAAATAGAGTGTTTCAAGACTGCTCAAACAAAAGTAAGGTTCAACTCTGTTAGTTAAATTCACAGATCAGAAAAATGTTTCACAGAATGCTTCCGTGTAGTTTTTAGGGGAAGATATTCCGTTATTCACCGTAGGCCTCAGTATTCTCCAAATGTCCACTTGCAGATTCTACAAATAGAGTGTTTCAAAACTGCTCAATCAAAAGTAAGGTTCAACTCTGTTAGTTGAATGCACAGATCAGAAAGAAGTTTCACAGAATGCTTCTGTGTAGTTTATATTTGAATACATTCCTTTTCCCATGGCAGGCCTCAAAGC
>NW_026665505.1:0-1623 GCF_009828535.3 Hylobates moloch | reverse complement strand
CCAAATATTTGTTTAGTAAATGAGTGAGTACTCTGCCTGCAAGAGTGCACACTGGGTGGGACCATCACTAGGTGGCTCTCCCCCTTCCTCTGTTCCTGTTGGAGTTGGGAAGGGAGATCTGCGAGCTGAGCACAGTGACTCCCTGGAGGCTGCAAACCCACAAGTGGTGGGAGGGAAAGGGGAGAAGTTTGTGGACCCCTCAGCCTGCCCACCTGCCCAGTCAGAACCAGCACCCTCCTCCTGATGAATTTTCTCACATCCTGTTACCACACAATACCTCAACTGCGATTGAGGAAGGCAAAGGAAACTAACACTTAACCTTTTAAATGGTGCATTTCAAGGCTGGGCGCGGTAACTCATGCCTGTAATCCCAGCACTTTGGGAGGCCAAGGCGGGCAGATCACAAAGTCAGGAGGTCCAGACCAGTCTGGCCAATATGGTGAAACCCCGTCTCTACTGAAAATACAAAAATTAGCCTAGCTAAAAATACAAAATTAGCCGGGTGTGGTGGCAGGCGCCTGTAGCCCCAGCTACTTGGGAAGTTGAGGCAGGAGAATCGCTTGAACCCGGGAGGCAGAGGTTGCAGGTTGCAATGAGCCGAGATCGCGCCACTGCACTCCACCCTGGGAGACAGAGCGAGACTCCGTCTCAAAAAAAAAAAAAAAAATGCATTTCAATAGACAAGTGTCAAGGCGTGGAAACACTAGACAACATCAGGTGGCCCTCAGAGGCCTGCACAGTGACGCAAGTAGAAGTCGGAATTAAAGGAAGTCAGAGGCCAACCTCGTCCCACCAACACCTTCTCTGGGCATGTGCAACCTGGGAACTGCGGCTGGTGACAACAACGGCGCATCTGTGCAGGCCTTGCGCAGTGCCAGGCACGCTGCTGTTTCCCAGGAGACCCAGCAGGGGGTTTACGAAGTAGGGAATGACTGTCCCACGTCTCCCATAGGCATTGCCTTCTTGGAAAAGTCAGAGTACATGGAAACCATGGAAAAACAGCTCATGTTTTTGTATAAAACAGTGTATAAACAGGAGTGCAGGCATGGATACTGACTCTCTCCACGTGTACTCTCCCCAAGTGGGTGTATGTGGGACCCTGTCTAGGGGAAGATGCTGAACTGCCCCAGCCAGCACTGGGAGCCCTGCACCTTCAATGTCGCTGCCCCTCTCAAACGGCCCCCGCGGGTCTCCAGCCTGCCCCTGCTCTGGACCCCCCAGACCTGTCTCCCCTCGGCCCTTTCTTGCAGCAGTCCCGCCCCTACTGGGGTGCTGGATCCTAGTACCCCAGCACCAGGAGATAGGCCGGGCCTACCCGGGCCCAAGGCCAGGAGCCCCTGGTGTCAGGCTGCGCGAACCCCCCTGCCGGGGCTGGGCACTGGCTGAGCAGGCCTCTGGCGCCCCCCAAGCTAGGCCTCCCCGAGGCGCACCCTGGCCTGCCCGGCACAGTCAGGGGCTCAGCAGGCTGTGATGGATGGGTGAAGGAGGCTGCGTCCCGCCAGCCTCGCAGACATTCCTCCCTGCAGATAAACGCGGAGGCGGTGGACGCCCCTGCAGGGCCAGCAGAGGGGCGCTTCTGAGAGGCAGGAGATGAGGGGCCTCTGTATATAATAAAGGTGAACG
>NW_026665504.1:0-1623 GCF_009828535.3 Hylobates moloch | reverse complement strand
TTGAATTTTGATATTTTGAATTAATTTTAAATTTCCTGAAAAATAAACTTATCAAACTTGATTTAAAAATAAATAAAAAAATCTGAAGAATCTGTAATAAAGAAATTGATCACAACCTCGAACAAAAATTACACCATTACTGAAATAAATAAAACATGGAAATAAATAATGGCATCACAATGGTTGTCATATAATCATTATTTAGGAACACCACTTGCTGTTTCTACTATCACTTGATCAGCAGAAAAAGGCCCCATTTCACAGAGGTATTGGGATAAGTATATATCGTTTGCGAATATCTGCAATCCAGATAGCCGAACTATTTCCAACATTAGTAGGCTATGTAAATCTTATGTGTGATCTTATTGAATTCTAGCTGTGATTCCTTACTTTAATGTATTGCTAACTTTGACAGAGAATATGCACAAATCAAAGCTGGTAAGATTTTTTTTTACCTCTGATTTTTCAAATTCGTATCTCTCTTCTGAGATAATAAACACCAAATGGCCAATTCTTTCCGAGGGGAGGAGAGAGAATGAATTACTAGCTAACAACAAAAGTATCCTCTCCTATAGGTAGGTTTTCAAGATGTAACTAAGAGAGGAAAACAAGTACCAAATAATGCTTGTGAATGGTAGCAAAGAGAAGTCCTCTACGTTAGGAATCCCCAGCCCTGGGGCCACAGACCGTACTGGTCTCTGGCCCTTTAGGAAACAGGCCACACAGCGGGACCCATGGTGGGCAAGCAAGCAAAGCTTCCTCTGCCTTTACAGCCACTCCCATCACTTGCATTGCCACCTCTTGTGAGATCAGATTCTCATAGGAGCATGAACTGCACATGCAAGGATCTAGATTGAGCTCCGTATGAGAATTTAATGCCTGATGATCTGTTACCATCTTCCATCACCCCCAGATAGGACCATCTAGTTGTGGGAAAATAAGCTCAGGGATCCCACTGATTCTACATTATGGTGAGTTGTAAAATTATTTCTTTATATATTACAATGTAATAATAATAGAAATAATGTGCACAGTAAGTGTAGACCATTCCCCTTCCCACCCCAGTCTATGGAAAAATCGTCTTCCACGAAAACGGTTCCTGATGCCAATAAGTTTGGGAACCACTGATCTAAGCTATTAAAGCAAATAGAAGACATATGAAAAATTTTTCATATTAAGAATTAGCAAAACCACAAACAAATGACAATGAATCACATAGTCTAGCATAATAAGAGAAAAATGAAACAAAGCATACAAGCTACAAAATAACAGCCTGGAAACAAAGTAAAATCTGTGAAAGATAAATTCATTGCCTCACAATATAGAAAAGGTAATAAAAAACAAAAGTTCAATAAAATAATGGTTTAAATATAAGAGGTTATGACTGAGGAATTCAATGAAAATTGATATGCATTGTAATATTGCAATGTTGTTAAGGAACCAATATTGGAAGTAGTAAATAATGTAAGTTACAGAATTAATTATAAACAGTTAAAAATTGAATTATTGACATTAAAACAGGTGTTGAGGTGAATTGCAATCCATTCAGAGAAAAATAGACATAAGATAAAAGACATAATTACAGATTTCAGAAGTCAATATATAATGACATGAGAAAATTGG
>NW_026665503.1:0-1623 GCF_009828535.3 Hylobates moloch | reverse complement strand
GGTTCACGCCATTCGCCTGCCTCAGCCTCTCCGAGTAGCTGGGACTACAGGCGCCCGCCACCACGCCCGGCTAATTTTTTTTTGTATTTTTAGTAGAGACGGGGTTTCACCGTGGTCTCGATCTCCTGACCTCGTGATCCGCCCACCTCGGCCTCCCAAAGTGCTGGGATTACAAGCGTGAGCCACCGCACCCGGCCGGATGAGTCATTCTTTTAACTGTGTGGAAAGTGTATTGTACGGGACAACCTTTGAAGGAAGGAGACTGAATAAAAGGCTTCTGCACCAGCCCACCTGCATTCAAGACATATTTTGGAGATAGGAGCAACAGGACTTTACTGATATATGGGATGAGGCAGGTGAGAGAATGGAAGAACCATATTTGACACCTAACTTCTGGCTTGAGCAGTTGAGTCGTTTGTGGTGCTACACCCTGAACTGGAAATGAGGGACAGGATGGGTAGACATACTAAGTTTGAGATGTCTGTGAGACACCCAAATAAAGAATTCAAGAAATCAGTTGGACACCTCCAAATAAAAACGGTATGTCTGCAAATTCTTTTACACTCTTCCTTCAACAGGTGAATGAATAAACAGAGGCACATCTATATAATGGGATATTATTCAGCGCTAAGAAGATATGAACTACAATGAAAAGACACAGATGAATCTTAAGTGCATATTACTAACTGGAAGAAGCCAGTCTGACAAGGCGACACACTATATGATTCCAAATATATGACACTGTAGAAAAGGCACAACTATAGAGACAGTAAAAGGATCTGTGGTTGCCAGAAGTTAGGAGGGAAGGATGACTAGGTGGAGCACAGAGGATTTTTTTTGGGCAGTGAAACTACTCTGTATGATATAATGGTGGATACATATTTTAAATTTGTCAAAACTCATAGGATGTACACTAAGAATGAGCTCCATGGTAATGATATGTTCATGTTGGTTCATCAGATGAAACAAATGTACCACTCCACCAGATGTTGACGGTGGAAGAGGTTGTGCAGGTGGGGCCGGGGGAGAGGAGGGTGGAATATGGGAGCTCTACTTTCCACTTGATTTTGTTGTAAACCTAAAACAGTTCTAAAAAAGTCTATGGCCAGATGCGGTGGCTCACGCCTGTAATCCTAACACTTTGGGAGATCGAGGCGGGCGGATCACCTGAGGTCAGGAGTTTAAGACCAGCCTGGCCAACATGGTGAAACCCCATCTCTACCAAAAATACAAAAAATTAGCTGGCTGTGTGGTGGTGGGCGCTAATAATCCCAGCTACTCAGGAGGCTGAGGCAAGGGGAATCACTTGAACCCGGGGGGCAGAGGTTGCAGTGAGCAGAGATTGCACCTCTGCACTCCAGCCTGGGTGATGAGAGGGAAACTCTGTCTCAAAAAAAATAAATAACAATAAAGTCTATAAATAACCTGACAACGCATCTTAACTAGGAAAGCAAAAACAAACCCAAAATTAGTAGAAGAAATAATAACAGCAGAAACGAATGAAACTGAAACTCCCCAAAATACAAAAGATTTTTAAAAATGAACTTGGTTTACTTTGAAAACAAAATCAACAAACCTTTAGCCAGACTAAGAAAAAGGAATACCCAAGTAAATAAAATCAAA
>NW_026665502.1:0-1623 GCF_009828535.3 Hylobates moloch | reverse complement strand
TCCACACATATTAGGTTTCCGTGCACGTTGGGTGTAGGTACTGCATTCGTCCACATGGTTCAAAGCATCATGGAGTTTAAAAAGCTGTTCGGTGAGCACTCTGTCTCTCTCATACCTGTCTGCATCTGTTTTCTTTGCCTCCCTGATCAGGCAGCCACTATTAGCTGTCAGTGGCTCCTGAGTTATTTTCCTAGCTTTTGAATGGATATTCAAGCCAGTTCAAACGTGCGTCATAGCCCCTGTTTTTGCAGATAGGGCGTGCTACCCATGCATCTTCCACCTTGCTGTGTCCATGGGGCAAATATCACGGGTTCTTCCCATACCGTGCATGCCAGACTTCCTCATTGTTACATCATTTATTCCACCCACGCCCTGGTCCTGGACATCTGCATAGATTCCAGGCGTTTGCCATGACAGACAGCCGTGCAGTGACCTTAAACGGTCCACCTGTGTGCCAGGACTCAACAAACACGTCCCAGGGAGGGGCACCCGTGCCATTTCAGTAGGAATCAGTAATTGCCCGCTCAACCGACATTCCCACCAGGCACTTCGAGCTTTGGCTTTTTGTTTTTGAGACAGTGTCTTGCTCTGTCGCCCAGGTTGGAGTGCAGTGGTGTGATCATGGCTCACGGAAGCCTCCACCTCCCAGGCTCAAGCAGTCCTCCCTCCTAACCCTCCAGAGTAGCTGGAGCCACAGGCGTGCGTCACTGCACCCAGCAAATTTTTAAATTGTGTGGAGGTGAGGTCTCACGATGTTTCCCAGGCTGGTCTCAAATCTCAAAGCCCTGGGCTCAAGAGATCCTCCCTTTCCTGTGCCGTGTGCAATCCCCCTTCCCTGTGCCGTGTGCAATCCCCCTTCCCTGTGCCATGTGCAATTCCCCTTCCCTGTGCCGTGTGCCGTCCTCTTCCCTGTGCCGTGTGCAATTCCCCTTCCCTGTGCCGTGTGCCTTCCCTGTGCCGTGTGCAAGTCCCCTTCCCTGTGCCGTGTGCCATCCCCTTCCCTGTGCCATGTGCAATTCCTCCTTACCCAAGCCATTCCTGATGGGCATTGAGGGTCTTCCCGCTCCCTCAGGTAACTCCGCGGCAGGCGCCCCTCATTGCCACGAGCCCTCTTCTCCAGTGCATGCTGAGCCGGGAACTGCCGGGTCACGGAGCGCCGGCCTTAATCACGTTACCCGCGGTGCCAGTCCACCCTGGAGGCGGCTGTGCAGTCGGCTCGCCCACCAGCCCCGCCTGCGGCTGCCTGTTCCCTAACAGCCTTGCTAACATCTGTGTTGAGCTTTTTTTAGATCTTCCCAAACAATCTGGCATTTCACTGCCAAGCGTCAGAGCCCTCGAGCTGGTTAGAGAAACTCGAGCTATCGAGTGCCCACCCGGTGCCCAGCTGTGATCTGGTCCTGGCGCACGTTCCTCTGGGATGCTGGCTGCTCACCCCGGGGCTCGCCAGCGTTCCCTGCCCCTGTGCCCACACCCAGGCTGTTCTCACTTGTACTCATGCCTTTCCCGATTCTCTGGCCAAGAACTCCTACAAATGTGCCCATAGCGCAGGTCCAGGGTCCAGGGATTCCTCCACCCTTCTCCCTCTCACTGTCGTCCTCCCTCCCCGGACTCTCCCTCTCACTC
>NW_026665501.1:0-1623 GCF_009828535.3 Hylobates moloch | reverse complement strand
GCTTTGAGGCCTGCCATGGGAAAAGGAATGTATTCAAATATAAACTACACAGAAGCATTCTGTGAAACTTCTTTCTGATCTGTGCATTCAACTAACAGAGTTGAACCTTACTTTTGATTGAGCAGTTTTGAAACACTCTATTTGTAGAATCTGCAAGTGGACATTTGGAGAATACTGAGGCCTACGGTGAATAACGGAATATCTTCCCCTAAAAACTACACGGAAGCATTCTGTGAAACATTTTTCTGATCTGTGAATTTAACTAACAGAGTTGAACCTTACTTTTGTTTGAGCAGTCTTGAAACACTCTATTTTTGGAATCTGCAAGTGGACATTTGGAGAACATTGAGGCCTACAGTGAAAGATGAAATATCCTCTCATAAAAACTACACGGAAGCATTCTGTGAAACTGCTTTCTATTCTGTTCATTCATCTCATAAAGTAGAACTTTTCTTTTGACTGAGCAGGTTTGAAACACTCTTTTTGGAGAATCTGCAATTTGACATTTGGAGCACTTTGAGGCCTATCATGGAAAACGGAATATCTTCAAATAAAAACTACACAGAAGCATTCTGTGAAACTTATTCCTGATCTGTGCATTCAACTAACAGATTTTAACCTTACTTTTCATTGAGCAGTTTTGAAACACTCTTTCTGTATAAACTGCAAATGGACATTTGGAGCACTTTGAGGCCTATTGTGGAAAACTGAATATCTTCAAATAAAAACTACACAGAAGCATTCTGTGAAACCGCTTTCTGATCTGTGCATTCAACTAACAGATTTGAAACTTACTTTTGATTGAGCAGTTTTGAAACACTCTTTTTGTAGAATCTGCTTGTGGACATTTGCAGATCTTTGAGTCCTATGGTGAAAAACGAAATATCTTCAAGTAAAAACTACACAGAATAATTCTGTGAAATTTCTTTCTATTTTCTGCATTCATCTCACTGTGTTGAAACATTCTTTTGATTGGGTAGTTTTGAAACACTCTTTCCGTATAAACTGCAAGTGGATATTTGGAGTGCTTTGAGGCCTATTGTGGAAAAAGGAATATCTTCAATAAAAACTACAAAGAAGCATTCAGTGAAACTTCTTTCTGATCTGTGCATTCAACTAACAGAGTTGAACCTTACTTTTGATTGAGCAGTTTTTAAACACTCTTTTTGTAGAATCTGCAAGTGGACATTTGGAGAACATTGAGGCCGACGATGTAAAAAGAAATATCTTTTCTTAAAAACTACACAATGGCATTCTGTGAAACTTCCTTCTGATCTCTGCATTTAACAAACAGAGTTGAACCTTACTTTTGATTGAGCAGTTTTGAAACACTCTATTTGTAGAATCTGCAAGTGGGCATTTGGAGAAAATTGAGGCCTACGGTGAAAAACGAAATATCTTCCCCTAAATACCACACGGAAGAATTCTGTGAAACTTCTTTCTCATCTGTGCATTCAACTAACAGAGTTGAACCTTACTTTTGATTGAGCAGTTTTGAAACACTCTTTTTGTAGAATCTGCAAGTGGACATTTGGAACGCTTTGAGGCCTATCGTGGAAAAAGGTATATCTTCAAATAAAAACTACACAGAAGCATTCTGTGAAATTACCTTCTGATCTGTGT
>NW_026665500.1:0-1623 GCF_009828535.3 Hylobates moloch | reverse complement strand
ACAGATACAATATATACACTGGGGAAGGGGGGGTCACCCCAGCAGCCCGTGCCCTCGCCTGGTCTACTGTTAGCCCCGCTGTCCTGCCTCAGCTGCCTCTCTGAATAAGAAGATGGGAGCCCCCCGAGGGAAAAGTTGCTTTGGTGAGAGTAAGGAGGCCATCAGACCTCCTCCAAACAAACCAACTCCACCAACCTCTGGCTCTTAAATAACATCATCATCCAGAAATTTAAGGACTCAGCCCTGGTCAAGGTGGCAAAGGGTCTGTCTCCCCCCTGTTAGACAGGGGTCTTGTCTTGCTACCCTAATGGTAAAGGGGTGACTGGGAAGGGGTGGTAGGGACATGGTGGGGGCGGAGACTCCAGACCCACTGACTTATGGTGACAGGGGCCTGCTTTTATTTATTTTTATTTCTATCCCGTGACTTTATTTTTAATCCCATAACTTCTTTTTCATAACTTTTCAAATAACTTTTCATACAAGTTTTTTCTCCTTTTTTTGACACACTTTTCCACATTTTTTATCCCATAACTCTTTCATCTCATAACTTTGTTTGCTCTCTTAATAAACACACTTATATAGTTGCAATTTTGTAAAAATAAAAACATTATCTCATGCCAAGCGTGCCCATTATTTGCACGCTATAGTATTTAATACTATAGTTTTCAAGACACACAGAATTTTAAGGCAAAAACAGCACTTTGCAACAACTTAATAATTTATTACATTACAGTAACATCACAGCAGTCAACAATGCCACTTTAGGCAAAAGTCAGTATTTCCATTATACATTCTGTTTGTAAGAATTCATAAATAGGTAGAAGTCATTCTAAGAAAACTTGGCAAATAAAGCTTTGGACTGGAATTGGCATTTCTTTCTCTGCTTTTCCTTCCCCTGGTTTCTTTCTTTTAAACTACAGTATTCATATTTAAAATGTTTTAACTTATTTCAAAACATTAAGATAGCAGTTACATTTTTGAATAGTTATATTATTTTAAAATGACTAAGATAAAGTTTTAGAGAAATTATATGATGGATAGGGCTGATTTACATTTTCACATTTTCAAAAAATTAGCTTTGGTTTTAGAACTGATTTCTTTCATTTCGAGAAAACCTATCAGGTTTAATCAAATACTTTGAAAATAATCATCATATATTGCAGTCTTTAGATAGGTATTTTGATTCTTTACTTCCTACAGAAATTCACATTTATTCAGTTGAACTCACATTTTAAAATTCTGTTTCTGATGAACTCTGACCTTCTAATGTTGCCTTCTAAGCAATTCGAAAGCTGCCTGATGCTGAATGAGGAAGAAAACAAATACTCGGCTGAATGAGGTATTGCAAAAGACTGCAGGCACTTTGAAGAAAGACTTAAGTTACTGTCACACGATTTCCATTCTTTTTAGCTTTTTCTTAAACATATGACAAAATACCTACACAAAGAGTGGTATTTGAATTAATATAGTACATTTATTTTTCAGACTGACATTGAGCTTAAATATGCCCTTATGTGATTTAATCCATAGGTACCTGATGAACACGTTATTGTCAGATCAGTTACAGATGCTAAATGCTATCTGAAGGTCATTCCTGGTCATTTATATGTGTCAGGGTAAAAG
>NW_026665499.1:0-1623 GCF_009828535.3 Hylobates moloch | reverse complement strand
ACACACACACACAGGCACACACACACGCTATGCAAACACACACACACCATGCAAACACACACACACCATGCAAGCACACACACAAAGCACACACACACACCATGCAAGCACACACACCATGCAAACACACACATGCACACACACGCATCATGCAAACACATACACACAAGCACACCCACACACACCATGCAAACACACACACCATGAAAGCACACACATACACACAAGCACACACACATGCCATGCACACACACACACAAGCGTGCACACACACCATGCAAACACACACACCATGCAAACACACACACAAGCACATACAGCCTGCATATGCACATGCAAACGCACACACACCCTGCAAGCACACAAACACACAAGCATATAAAACCTGCATACACACACATGCAACCATGCAAACACACAAACACACAAGCACATACAACCTGCATATGCACACAGACAAACACACACACAACAATGCAAACACACACAACCATGCAATCACACACACACAACCATGCAAACACACACATAAGCACTTATAACCTGCATACACATATATGCAAACACGCACACACAACCCTGCAAGCACACACACATGCAAACACACACAACCCTGCAAGCACACACACATGCAAACACACACAACCATGCATACACCCAAACACACAAGCACATACAACCTGCATACACACACACACAAACACACAACATACAAACACACACACAACCCTGCAAGCACACACACATGCAAATACACACAACCCTATGAACACATACACCCATGTAAACACACATGCAAACACACTCACATGCAACACACACAACCATGCAAACACACAAGCCCATACACACCTGCATACACATACATGCAAACACACACAGAACCTTGCAAACACACGAACATGGAAACACACACAACTCAGCAAACACACACATGCAAACAGACACACACACAACCCTGGAAATACATACACATGCAAACACAAACACATGCAGAGACACAACCCTGCAAACACACACTCAAACAAGCAGATGTGCAAACACACACACGTGCAAACGCATGCAACCATGCAAACACACAAACACACAAGCACATACTCACAACCTGCATACACACACATGCAAACACATACAGAACCCTGCAAACACACAAACACAGAAACACATACACAAGCCTACAAATACATATACATACAAACAGACAGATAACCCTGTGAACACACACACACACACATACACACTGGCACTCTTGGTTTTCCTCGGTGTGTTTGCCCGGTATAGGTGACAGCCTATTTATATGCTCTCAGGTCGTCTCATTAATCTGAATGTCTAAGTTTATATCAATGTCACTCCGTCTCAACTCCGTCTCAACTAACAGCTTTATTCTAAGTCTTGAAAATGTTTTTTTCTGCTTCATCAAGATCGTCATGGCTATCCCAGGTCTTTTCCATGGCCTTATAAATTTTAGAATGCACTTGTCAATGTCCACCCAAAAAAACTGGATTTTTTATTGGGATTGAATTTACCCATCAGTTTGGGGGAAAATGACATTTTAACAATATTGAGTCTTCAACTCTATTAATACATCTCCACATATTTTGGTCTTTTTGAATTTCTGCAATT
>NW_026665498.1:0-1624 GCF_009828535.3 Hylobates moloch | reverse complement strand
GTTTGATTGCACTGTGGTCTGAGAGACAGTTTGTTATAATTTCTGTTGTTTTACATTTGCTGAGGAATGCTTTACTTCCAACTATGCGGTCAATTTTGGAATAAGTACAGCGTGGTGCTGAGAAGAATGTATATTCTGTTGATTTGGGGTGGAAAGTTCTGTAGATGTCTATTAGGTCCATATGGTGCAGAGCAGAGATCAATTCCTGGATATCCTTGCTAACTTTCTGTCTCATTGATCTGTGTAACGTTGACAGTGGGGTGTTAATGTCTCCCATTATTTTTGTGTTGGAGTCTAGGTCTGTTTGTAGGTCTCTAGGGACTTGCTTTATGAATCTGGGTGCTCCTGTATTGGGTTCATATATGTTTAGGTTAGTTAACTCTTCTTGTTGAATTGATCCCTTTACCATTATGTAATGGCCTTCTTTGTCTCTTTTGATCTTTGTTGGTTTAAAGTCTGTTTTATCAGAGACTAGGATTGCAGCCCCTGTCTTTTTTTGTTTTCCATCTTCTTGGTAGATCTTCCTCCATCCCTTTATTTTGAGCCTATGTGTGTCTCTGCACCTGAGATGGGTCTCCTGAATACAGCACACTGATAGGTCTTGACTCTTTATCCATTTTGCCAGTCTCTGTCTTTTACTTGGAGCATTTAGCCCATTTACATTTACGGTTAATATTGTTATATGTGAATTTGATCCTGTCATTATGATATTAGCTGGTTATTTAGCTTGTTAGTTGATGCAGTTGCTTCCTAGCCTCATTGGTCTTTACCATTTGGCATCTTTTTGCAGTGGCTGGTACCAGTTGTTTCTTTCCATGTTTAGTGCTTCCTTCAGAAGCTCTTTTAGGGCAAGCCTGTTGGTTACAAAACACTTAGCATTTTCTTGTCTGTAAAGCATTTTATTTCTCCTTCACTTATGAAGCTTAGTTTGGCTCAATATGAAATTCTGGGTTGAAAATTCTTTTCTTTAAAAATGTTGAGGGGAGGGGGAGCCAAGATGGCCGAATAGGAACAGCTCCGGTCTCCAGCTCCCAGCCCGAGCGACACAGAAGACTGGTGATTTCTGCATTTCTGCTTGAGGTACCGCTTTCATCTCACTAGGGAGTGCCAAACAGTGGGTGCAGGACAGTCGGTGAAGCGCACTGTGTGCGAGCCGAAGCAGGGCGAGGCACTGCCTCACTCGGGAAGCACAAGGGGTCAGGGAGTTCCCTTTCCTAGTCAAAGAAAGGGGTAACAGACGGCACCTGGAAAATCGGGTCAGTCCCACCCTCATACTGCGCTTTCCCAATGGGCCTGGAAAACGGCACACTAGGAGATTGTATCCCGCACCTGGCTCGGAGGGTCCTATGCCCACGGAGTCTCGCTGATTGCTAGCACAGCAGTCTGAGATCAAGCTGCAAGGCGGCAGCGAGGCTGGGGGAGGGGCGCCCGCCATTGCCCAGGCTTGCTTAGGTAAACAAAGCAGCCAGGAAGCTCGAACTGGGTGGAGCCCACCACAGCTCAAGGAGGCCTGCCTGCCTCTGTAGGCTCCACCTCTGGGGGCAGGGCACAGACAAACAAAAAGTCAGCAGGAATCTCCAGAGACTTAAATGTCCCTGTCTGACTGACAGCTTTGAAGAGAGTA
>NW_026665497.1:0-1624 GCF_009828535.3 Hylobates moloch | reverse complement strand
TAAAAGTGATAAGGCATGAAATTCCAAGTTTAGGGTGTGAGCCTGAGGGGAAAATAGCCAAGAAAACCACTCGGTTGCCTTCAGGCTAGGCTTCTAAGTCGTAGGGGCAAAAAAAAAAAAAAAAAAAAAAAAAAGTCCTTGCTACTGCTCCTAGCTGAACGCACTAGACAGAGGGGCCGTGTCCAAGTTGGAGTCGAAATTCTAACAATTAAAAATATGTGTGACTTGGGGGTGGTTTTCACCTCCTACGCACAAAGCTGAATGAGGACCCCATTCAGTCCGGCTGGCCACATTCTTTATGACCAAGACTGATTCATACCTCCCACTGCCATTGGATGGCTCTGAGGTGGCATGCAGGAGTACTACCTGTGACCGGGCAGGGTAGGCTAGGCACATGCCCTCTGAGCCTGGGCTGGGCAGATCTCTTATACCAGGTACTCTGCAACTCAGAAGGACCACAGGGAACACAGAGGAACCATGTGAGGACATAGTCAGACACAGGAGTAGGGGGCCAAGACCGTGCATCCATCCTGAATCTTTTTTTTTTTTTTTTTTTTGAGACAGAGTCTTGCTCTGTCGCCCAGGCTGGAGTGCAGTGGCGCGATCTCGGCTCACCGCAACCTCCACTTCCGGAACGGTTCAAGCGATTCTCCTCCCTCAGCCTACAGGCACCCGCCACGACGCTCAGCTAATTTTTGTATTTTTAGTAGAGATAGGGTTTTACCATGTTGGCCAAGCTGGTCTTGAACTCCTGACCTCAGGTGATCCACCCATCTCAGCTTCCCAAAGTGCTGGGATCACAGGCGTGAGCCACTGTGCCCATTCTGTTCCTGTTCAATGCAAACAGGGCTTTTTCTTGAGGTCTGACCATTGGACAACAAGAGTCAAGCGCCAGTCACCGAGATTTTGAAACTCCAAATTTGTTTTGGTTTTTGTTTTTTGCTTTCGAATCATTGTAAGCAAAAATCTCGGTTAACAAACTCAGATGTATATGGAGTACGGCTTTAAATATTCTAGAAGCTAAATTTTTACTTTAATACTTCATCTGAATGAGCAAATCAGAAATTCAGCCTCACCCATTCTGGAAAGATCTGCCTGCCCTCTACCAGACTGGACTCAGGTTCTTGGGCCTCACACGGTGGCAAGGCATGGGGGCATAGTCATTGGGATCTAGCCATGCTGTTTACCACTAAGATATAAACTGTCCTTGATTGTATGGACCGAGACCCAGTAGTTCTTCGATGCATGCCAGGCCATGCATGGGCCACAGGAATTTCTGTCTCATGCAAAGCTGAACTCTGAGGTGCCTGTAACCTAGGATTGCCAGATTTAGCAAAAACCAAACAAACACCCAGGATGTCCAGTTAAGTTTAGATTTCAGATAAATAAATAATACTTTAGCTTAAGTATGTTGCATGAAATATTTGAGACATGCTAAACAATTATTCATTATTGGCCAGGTGTGGTTGTTCATGCCTATAATCCCAGCACTTTGGAGAGGTAGAAGGATCACTTGAGGCCAGGAGTTTGAGACTAGCCTCGACAACATAGTGAGATCCCATCTCTACAAACAATTTTAAAAATTAGAAAAAAATTTTTTTAAATAAAGTATTTTCCAGAAACT
>NW_026665496.1:705-1625 GCF_009828535.3 Hylobates moloch | reverse complement strand
GGGCTTGCTGTGGAGCCAGGAGTGCTGCCCAGCCCACAAGGTAGCGTTTTGTCTCTCAAGAAGCTGGCTGGGCGGAGGCCTGTTCCCGTGCCCACTCCTTCTCCAAATGCCATGCCGAGGGGGAAATGCCTTTCAGTGCCGTGCTCGTGCCAGCATCCAAGATAAGCTGTCAGCTGGAGGGGCCCTGAGCTGGCAGTGGGGGGTTCAGGGAACCCAAAGAGGCTCTGGGTGGGGAGTTGGGGGTGTGGGGCCTGGATGGGGTTTGAAATCTTCACTCAGATTCCAACTCTAAACAGGAGGTGTGAAAAGACATATTGTTCACATTCTCTGTTTTCTAAAGGGGATATTTTGCCATATACTTGACCCACATTATCCTGTAGTTGCTTCTGGAAGCAGAGAATGAGTTTGTATCTCACACCCAAACACAAGGTTCACACACACACACCCCACACACGCAAACACACCACATACACACTCAACACACACACACCACACACACACCACAAAAACACACCACATATATCATCAGACCGCACACCACACACACAACCACCATGCACCACACACACACACACACACCACACACACCCACATACACACCACACACATCCCCACACACACCACAAATATGCACACACCATACACACACCACACACAAGCACCACGCACACCACACACACAAGCACACTACATACATACTCAATACACACCACACACATACACACCATGCATACACACACATACCACACACCACAGGCACACAACACACACACAGACCAAATACACACTCAACACACACACCACACACATACACACACACCACACACACAAACACACCAAATACACACAGGACACACACCACACACATACACAAAAACACACCACATACACACTCAACACACACACCACACACCACACAC
>NW_026665496.1:0-695 GCF_009828535.3 Hylobates moloch | reverse complement strand
GGGTGTGGGGCCTGGATGGGGTTTGAAATCTTCACTCAGATTCCAACTCTAAACAGGAGGTGTGAAAAGACATATTGTTCACATTCTCTGTTTTCTAAAGGGGATATTTTGCCATATACTTGACCCACATTATCCTGTAGTTGCTTCTGGAAGCAGAGAATGAGTTTGTATCTCACACCCAAACACAAGGTTCACACACACACACCCCACACACGCAAACACACCACATACACACTCAACACACACACACCACACACACACCACAAAAACACACCACATATACACTCAACAGACACACACCACACACATACACACACCATACACACACCACACACACGCACCACACACCACACACACCACATACACACTCAACACACACACACCACAAATATGCACACACCATACACACACCACACACAAGCACCACGCACACCACACACACAAGCACACTACATACATACTCAATACACACCACACACATACACACCATGCATACACACACATACCACACACCACAGGCACACAACACACACACAGACCAAATACACACTCAACACACACACCACACACATACACACACACCACACACACAAACACACCAAATACACACAGGACACACACCACACACATACACAAAAACACACCACATACACACTCAACACACACACCACACACCACACACTCACACACACCAC
>NW_026665495.1:0-1625 GCF_009828535.3 Hylobates moloch | reverse complement strand
TTAGTTTAATTAGATCCCATTTGTCAATTTTGGCTTTTGTTGCCATTGCTTTTGGTGTTTTAGACATGAAGTCCTTGCCCATGCCTATGTCCTGAATGGTATTGCCTAGGTTTTCTTGTAGGATTTTAATGGTTTTAGGTCTAACATGTAAGTCTTTAATCCATCTTGAATTAATTTTTGTATAAGGTGTAAGGAAGGGATCCAGTTTCAGCTTTCTACATATGGCTAGCCAGTTTTCCCAGCACCATTTATTAAATAGGGAATCCTTTCCCCATTGCTTGTTTTTGTCAGGTTTGTCAAAGATCAGATAGTTGTAGATATGTGACATCATTTCTGAGGACTCTGTTCTATTCCATTGATCTATGTCTCTGTTGTGGTACCAGTACCATGCTGTTTTGGTTACTGTAGCCTTGTAGTATAGTTTGAAGTCAGGTAGCCTGATGCCTCCAGCTTTGTTCTTTTGGCTTAGGATTGACTTGGCGATGCGGGCTCTTTTTTGGTTCCATATGAACTTTAAAGTAGTTTTTTCCAATTCTGTGAAGAAAGTCATTGGTAGCTTGATGGGGATGGCATTGAATCTATAAATTACCTTGGGCAGTATGGCCATTTTCACGATATTGATTCTTCCAACCCATGAGCATGGAATGTTCTTCCATTTGTTTGTATCCTCTTTTATTTCATTGAGCAGTGGTTTGTAGTTCTCCTTGAAGAGGTCCTTCACATCCCTTGTAAGTTGGATTCCTAGGTATTTTATTCTCTTTGAAGCAATTGTGAATGGGAGTTCACTCATGATTTGGCTCTCTGTTTGTCTATTATTGGTGTATAAGAATGCTTGTGATTTTTGTATATTGATTTTGTATCCTGAGACTTTGCTGAAGTTGCTTATCAGCTTAAGGAGATTTGGGGCTGAGACAGTGGGGTTTTCTAGATATACAATCATGTCATCTGCAAACAGGGACAATTTGACTTCCTCTTTTCCTAATTGAATACCCTTTATTTCCTTCTCCTGCCTGATTGCTCTGGGCAAAACTTCCAACACTATGTTGAATAGGAGTGGTGACAGAGGGCATCCCTGTCTTGTGCCAGTTTTCAAAGGGAATGCTTCCAGTTTTTGCCCATTCAGTATGATATTGGCTATGGGTTTGTCAAGTCAATCCTAAGCCAAAAGAACAAAGCTGGAGGCATCATGCTACCTGACTTCAAACTATACTACAAGGCTACAGTAACCAAAACAGCATGGTACTGGTACCAAAACAGGGATATAGATCAATGGAACAGAACAGAGCCCTCAGAAATAACGCTGCATGTCTACAACTACCTGATCTTTGACAAACCTGACAAAAACAAGCAATGGGGAAAGGATTCCCTATTTAATAAATGGTGCTGGGAAAACTGGCTAGCCATATGTAGAAAGCTGAAACTGGATCCCTTCCTTACACCTTATACAGAAATTAATTCAAGATGGATTAAAGACTTACATGTTAGACCTAAAACCATAAAAACCCTAGAAGAAAACCTAGGCATTACCATTCAGGACATAGGCATGGGCAAGGACTTCATGTCTAAAACACCAAAAGTAATGGCAACAAAAGCCAAAATTGACAAATGGGATCTAATTAAACTAA
>NW_026665494.1:0-1625 GCF_009828535.3 Hylobates moloch | reverse complement strand
TTAGTTTAATTAGATCCCATTTGTCAATTTTGGCTTTTGTTGCCATTGCTTTTGGTGTTTTAGACATGAAGTCCTTGCCCATGCCTATGTCCTGAATGGTATTGCCTAGGTTTTCTTGTAGGATTTTAATGGTTTTAGGTCTAACATGTAAGTCTTTAATCCATCTTGAATTAATTTTTGTATAAGGTGTAAGGAAGGGATCCAGTTTCAGCTTTCTACATATGGCTAGCCAGTTTTCCCAGCACCATTTATTAAATAGGGAATCCTTTCCCCATTGCTTGTTTTTGTCAGATTTGTCAAAGATCAGATAGTTGTAGATATGCGACATCATTTCTGAGGACTCTGTTCTATTCCATTGATCTATGTCTCTGTTGTGGTACCAGTACCATGCTGTTTTGGTTACTGTAGCCTTGTAGTATAGTTTGAAGTCAGGTAGCCTGATGCCTCCAGCTTTGTTCTTTTGGCTTAGGATTGACTTGGCGATGCGGGCTCTTTTTTGGTTCCATATGAACTTTAAAGTAGTTTTTTCCAATTCTGTGAAGAAAGTCATTGGTAGCTTGATGGGGATGGCATTGAATCTATAAATTACCTTGGGCAGTATGTCCATTTTCACGATATTGATTCTCCCAACCCATGAGCATGGAATGTTCTTCCATTTGTTTGTATCCTCTTTTATTTCATTGAGCAGTGGTTTGTAGTTCTCCTTGAAGAGGTCCTTCACATCCCTTGTAAGTTGGATTCCTAGGTATTTTATTCTCTTTGAAGCAATTGTGAATGGGAGTTCACTCATGATTTGGCTCTCTGTTTGTCTATTATTGGTGTATAAGAATGCTTGTGATTTTTGTATATTGATTTTGTATCCTGAGACTTTGCTGAAGTTGCTTATCAGCTTAAGGAGATTTGGGGCTGAGACAGTGGGGTTTTCTAGATATACAATCATGTCATCTGCAAACAGGGACAATTTGACTTCCTCTTTTCCTAATTGAATACCCTTTATTTCCTTCTCCTGCCTGATTGCTCTGGGCAAAACTTCCAACACTATGTTGAATAGGAGTGGTGACAGAGGGCATCCCTGTCTTGTGCCAGTTTTCAAAGGGAATGCTTCCAGTTTTTGCCCATTCAGTATGATATTGGCTATGGGTTTGTCAAGTCAATCCTAAGCCAAAAGAACAAAGCTGGAGGCATCATGCTACCTGACTTCAAACTATACTACAAGGCTACAGTAACCAAAACAGCATGGTACTGGTACCAAAACAGGGATATAGATCAATGGAACAGAACAGAGCCCTCAGAAATAACGCTGCATGTCTACAACTACCTGATCTTTGACAAACCTGACAAAAACAAGCAATGGGGAAAGGATTCCCTATTTAATAAATGGTGCTGGGAAAACTGGCTAGCCATATGTAGAAAGCTGAAACTGGATCCCTTCCTTACACCTTATACAGAAATTAATTCAAGATGGATTAAAGACTTACATGTTAGACCTAAAACCATAAAAACCCTAGAAGAAAACCTAGGCATTACCATTCAGGACATAGGCATGGGCAAGGACTTCATGTCTAAAACACCAAAAGTAATGGCAACAAAAGCCAAAATTGACAAATGGGATCTAATTAAACTAA
>NW_026665493.1:0-1625 GCF_009828535.3 Hylobates moloch | reverse complement strand
TTAGTTTAATTAGATCCCATTTGTCAATTTTGGCTTTTGTTGCCATTACTTTTGGTGTTTTAGACATGAAGTCCTTGCCCATGCCTATGTCCTGAATGGTAATGCCTAGGTTTTCTTCTAGGGTTTTTATGGTTTTAGGTCTAACATGTAAGTCTTTAATCCATCTTGAATTAATTTCTGTATAAGGTGTAAGGAAGGGATCCAGTTTCAGCTTTCTACATATGGCTAGCCAGTTTTCCCAGCACCATTTATTAAATAGGGAATCCTTTCCCCATTGCTTGTTTTTGTCAGGTTTGTCAAAGATCAGGTAGTTGTAGACATGCAGCGTTATTTCTGAGGGCTCTGTTCTGTTCCATTGATCTATATCCCTGTTTTGGTACCAGTACCATGCTGTTTTGGTTACTGTAGCCTTGTAGTATAGTTTGAAGTCAGGTAGCATGATGCCTCCAGCTTTGTTCTTTTGGCTTAGGATTGACTTGACAAACCCATAGCCAATATCATACTGAATGGGCAAAAACTGGAAGCATTCCCTTTGAAAACTGGCACAAGACAGGGATGCCCTCTGTCACCACTCCTATTCAACATAGTGTTGGAAGTTTTGCCCAGAGCAATCAGGCAGGAGAAGGAAATAAAGGGTATTCAATTAGGAAAAGAGGAAGTCAAATTGTCCCTGTTTGCAGATGACATGATTGTATATCTAGAAAACCCCACTGTCTCAGCCCCAAATCTCCTTAAGCTGATAAGCAACTTCAGCAAAGTCTCAGGATACAAAATCAATATACAAAAATCACAAGCATTCTTATACACCAATAATAGACAAACAGAGAGCCAAATCATGAGTGAACTCCCATTCACAATTGCTTCAAAGAGAATAAAATACCTAGGAATCCAACTTACAAGGGATGTGAAGGACCTCTTCAAGGAGAACTACAAACCACTGCTCAATGAAATAAAAGAGGATACAAACAAATGGAAGAACATTCCATGCTCATGGGTTGGAAGAATCAATATCGTGAAAATGGCCATACTGCCCAAGGTAATTTATAGATTCAATGCCATCCCCATCAAGCTACCAATGACTTTCTTCACAGAATTGGAAAAAACTACTTTAAAGTTCATATGGAACCAAAAAAGAGCCCGCATCGCCAAGTCAATCCTAAGCCAAAAGAACAAAGCTGGAGGCATCAGGCTACCTGACTTCAAACTATACTACAAGGCTACAGTAACCAAAACAGCATGGTACTGGTACCACAACAGAGACATAGATCAATGGAATAGAACAGAGTCCTCAGAAATGATGTCACATATCTACAACTATCTGATCTTTGACAAACCTGACAAAAACAAGCAATGGGGAAAGGATTCCCTATTTAATAAATGGTGCTGGGAAAACTGGCTAGCCATATGTAGAAAGCTGAAACTGGATCCCTTCCTTACACCTTATACAAAAATTAATTCAAGATGGATTAAAGACTTACATGTTAGACCTAAAACCATTAAAATCCTACAAGAAAACCTAGGCAATACCATTCAGGACATAGGCATGGGCAAGGACTTCATGTCTAAAACACCAAAAGCAATGGCAACAAAAGCCAAAATTGACAAATGGGATCTAATTAAACTAA
>NW_026665492.1:0-1625 GCF_009828535.3 Hylobates moloch | reverse complement strand
TGCCACTGCCATCCAGCCAGGGTGACAGATTGAGAACTTGTTGAAAGAAAGGAATAGAACAGAGTAGTGTGGAATGGAATGGAATGGAATGGAATGGAATGGAATGGAATGGAATGGAATTGAGTGGAATGGAATGGAATAGAGTGAAATGGAAGGGAATGCAATGAAATGGGATGGAATGGAATTGAATGGAATGGAATGAAACGGTGAAATTAAATGTCAGCTGGTATTGTGCAACTGCAATCCAGCCACGGTGACAGACTGAGAGTTTGTTGAAAGAAATGAATAAAATAGAATACTGTGGTATTTAATGGAATGGAATGGAATGGAAAAGAATGGAATGGAAGGCAATGGAATGGAATAGAAAGGAATGGAGTGGAATAGAATGGAATGGAATAGAACTAAATGGAATGAATTAGAATGGAATGGAATTTAATGGAATGGAATGGAATGGAACGCAGTGGAATGGAGTGCAATGGAATGGAATTGAACGAAATGGAATAAAATGGAATGGAATGGAATTGAAAGGAATGTAATGGAATGGAAAGGAAGGTAATGGAATGGAATGGAAAAGTGAACTAAAATGTGAGCTGACATTGTGCCATTGCAATCCAGCCAGTGGGACAGATTGAAAACTTGTTGAAAGAAAGGAATAGAATAGAAGGGTGTGGAATTGCATGGAGTGGAATGGAATGGATTGGAGTGGATTGGAATGGAATGGAATGGAAAGGAATGGAAAGGAATGGAATAGAATGGAATGGAATGGAATGGAATAGATTGCAGTAGAATAGAATGGAACGGAATGGAATGAAATTGAATGGAATGGAAGGCAGTGGAATGGAATGGAATGGAACGGAATGGAATGCAACGGTATGGAATGGAACGGTGAAATAAAATGTGAGCTGATATTGTGCCACTGCAATCCAGCCAGGGTGACAGACTGAGAAGATGTTGAAAGCAAGGAATAGAATACAATAGTGTGGAATGGAATGGAATGGAATGCAATGGAATGGAATGGAATGGAATGCAATGGAATAGAATGGAATGGAATGGAATGGAATGGAGTGCAATGGAAAGGAATGGAATGGAATGTAATGAAACGGAATGGAATGGAATGGCATGGAATGGAATGGATTGGAATGGAAAGGAATGGCTTGCAATGGAACGGAATGGAATGAAATTGAATGGAATGGAATGAAATGCAATAAAATGGAATGGAATGGAACGGTGAAATAAAACGTGAGATGACATTTTGCAACTGCAATCCAGCCAGGGTGACAGATTGAGAACTTGTTGAAAGAAAGAAATAGAATACAATGCTGTGGAATTGAATGGAATAGAATGGAATTGAATGGTGTGGAATGGAATGGGATGGGATGGAATGTTATGGTATGGAATGGAATGGAATGGAGAGCAATGTGACGGAATGGAAAGGAATGGAATGAAATGGAGTGGAATGGAATGGAATGGAATGGAGTGGAATGCAATGGAATGAAATGGAATAGAATGGAAGAGAACGGTGAAATAAAAGGTGAGCTGACATTGTGACACTGTAATTCAGCCATGGTGACAGATTGAGAACTTGTTGAAAGAAAGGAAAAGAAACGAATAGTGTGGAATGGAAT
>NW_026665491.1:0-1625 GCF_009828535.3 Hylobates moloch | reverse complement strand
TGGAATGGAGGCAAAACGGAAGGAATGGAATGCAGTGGAGTGCAGAGGAGTGGAGTGGAGAAGAGTGGATTTGTATTGAATGGAATGGATTGGAGTGGAGTGGATTCTAGAGGAAAAGAATGGAATGGAATGGAATGTTATGGATTGGAATGGAATGGAATGGAATGGAAAAAAGTGCAAAGGTGTGTAGTGGAGTTGAACGGAGAAGAAAGGAAGGGGGTGGAGTGGAGTAGAATGGCGTGGAATGGAATGGAATGGAATACTATGTAGTGCGCTGGAATGGAGGCGAATTGGAAGGAATGCAATGTATTGGATTGGAGAAAAGTGGAGGGGAGAAGAGTGAATTTGTATGAAACGGAATGGAATGGAATGAAGCGGAGTGGAGTGGAGTGAATTCTAGTGGAAAAGAATGGAATTGAATAGAATGGAATGGAACAGAACGGAATGGAATGGAAGGGAATGGAATGGAACGGAATTGAATGGAATGCAAAAATATGCAGTGTAGTGTAGTGTAGTGGAATGGAGAAGAAAGGAAGGCAGAGTAATGGAGTGTTATGAAGTGGAATGGAATGGAATGGAATTGAGTAAACTGGAAGGGAGGTGAAAGGGAAGGAATGGAATACAGTGGATTGGAGAGGAGTGGAGTGGAGTAGAGTGCATTTGAATTGAGTGAAATGGAATGGAATGGATTGGAGTGTATTGGAGTGGATTCTAGTGGAAAAGAACGCAATTGAATGCAATGGAATGGAATTTAATGGAATGCAATGGAATGGAATGGAATGGAATGGAATAGAGTTGAAAAAAGTGCAGTGCAGTGTAGTGGAGTAGAAGGGAGAAGAAAGGAAGGTAGTGGAATAGAGTGGAATAGAGTGGAATTGAACGGAAAGGAACGGAACGGAACGTAGTGCACTGGAATGGAGGCGAATGGTAAGCAATGGAATAAAGTGGAGTGGAGAGGAGTGGAGGGGAGAAAAGTGTATTTCAATTTAATGCAATGGAATGCAATGGAATGTAATGGAGTGGAGGGGAGTGCAGTGTATTGGAATTGAATGGTATGGAGAGGAGTGGAGTGGAGTGGAGTGGAATGGGAAGGAATGGAACAGAGTGGAGTGGCCTGGAGTGTAGTGTAGTGGAGAGTAGTAGAGTGGATTCAGGTGGAATGGATTGGAATGGAATAGAATGGAATGGAATGGAATGCAGTGGATTGGAACGCAGTTGCGTGGAGTGGAATGTAATGGAATGGATAGGAATGGAATGGAAAGGAATGGAATGGAATGGAATGGAAAAAAGGGCAGTGGAGTGCAATGTAGTGGAATAGAGAAGAAAGGAAGGGAGAGGGGTGGATTGCAATTGAGTGGAATGGATTGGAATGGAATGGAATGGACTGGAATGGAGGCAAATGGGAAAGAATGGAATGCAGATATTGGAGAGGAGTGCAGCGGAGAACAGTGGATTTAATGGAATGGAATGGAATGGATTGGACTGGAGTGGAGTAGATTCTAGGGGAAAAGAAGGGAATGGAATGGAATGGAATGGAATGGAAAAAAGTGCAGTAAAGTGCAATGGAGTGGAATGGAGAAGAAAGGAAGGGAGTGGAGTGGAGTGGACTTGAGTGGAATAGAATG
>NW_026665490.1:0-1625 GCF_009828535.3 Hylobates moloch | reverse complement strand
TCAGGTCCTGGACTCTTTTTGGTTGGTAAGCTATTGATTATTGCCACAATTTCAGAACCTGTTATTGGTCTATTCAGAGATTCAACTTCTTACTGATTTAGTCTTGGGAGGGTGTATTTGTCAAGGAATTTATCCATTTCTTCTAGATTTTCGAGTTTATTTGCATAGAGGTGTTTGTAGTATTCTCTGATGGTAGATTGTATTTCTGTGGGATCGGTGGTGATATCCCCTTTTTCATTTTTTATTGCATCTATTTGATTCTTCTCTCTTTTCTTCATTAGTCTTGCTAGCAGTCTATCACTTTTGTTGATCCTTTCAAAAAACCAACTCCTGGATTCATTAATTTTTTGAAGGGTTTTTTATGTCTCTGTTTCCTTCAGTTCTGCTCTGATTTTAGTTATTTCTAGCCTTCTGCTAGCTTTTGAATGTGTTTGCTCTTGCTTTTCTAGTTCTTTTAATTGTGATGTTAGGGTGTCAATTTTGGATCTTTCCTGCTTTCTCTTGTGGGCATTTACTGCTATAAATTTCCCTCTACACACTGCTTTGAACGTGTCCCAGAGATTCTGGTATGTTGTATCTTTGTTCTCGTTGGTTTCAAAGAACATCTTTATTTCTGCCTTCATTTCATTATGTACCCAATAGTCATTCAGGAGCAGGTTGTTCAGTTTCCATGTAGTTGAGCGGTTTTGAGTGAGTTTCTTAATCCTGAGTTCTAGTTTGATTGCACTGTGGTCTGAGAGACAGTTTGTTATAATTTCTGTTCTTTTACATTTGCTGAGGAGAGCTTTACTTCCAACTATGTGGTCAATTTTGGAATAGGTGTGGTGTGGTGCTGAAAAAAATGTATATTCTGTTGATTTGGGGTGGAGAGTTCTGTAGATGTCTATTAGGTCCACTTTGTGCAGAGCTGAGTTCAATTCCTGGATGTCCTTGTTAACTATCTGTCTCGTTGATCTGTCTAATGTTGACAGTGGGGTGTTAAAATCTCCCATTATTATTGTGTGGGAGTTTAAGTCCCTTTGTAGGTCACTGAGGACTTGCTTTATGAATCTGGGTGCTCCTGTGTTGGGTGCATATATATTTAGGATAGTTAGCTCTTCTTGTTGAATTGATCCCTTTACCATTATGTAATGGCCTTCTTTGTCTCTTTTGATCTTTGTTGGTTTAAAATCTATTTTATCAGAGACTAGGATTGCAACCCCTGTCTTTTTTTGTTTTCCATTTGCTTGATAGATCTGCCTCCATCCCTTTATTTTGAGTCTATGTGTGTCTCTGCATGTGAGATGGGTTTCCTGAATACAGCACACTGATGGGTCCTGACTCCTTATCCAGTTTGCCAGTCTGTGTCTTTTAATTGGAGCATTTAGCCCATTTACATTTAACGTTAATATTGTTGTGTGTGAATCTGATCCTGTCATTATGATGTTAGTTGGTTATTTTGCTCGTTAGTTGATGCAGTTTCTTCCTAGCCTCGATGGTCTTTACAATTTGGCATGTTTCTGCAGTGGCTGGTACCAGTTGTTCCTTTCCATGTTTAGTGCTTCCTTCAGGAGCTCTTTTAGGGCAGGCCTGGTGGTGACAAAATCACTCAGCGTTTGCTTGTCTGTAAAGTATTTTATTTCTCC
>NW_026665489.1:0-1625 GCF_009828535.3 Hylobates moloch | reverse complement strand
AATATCCTAATAACTCAATTATAGCATTTGTCACATTGAATTTTAATGTTCTCCCTCTTAGAGACTGCCGTCACTACCTACTGATCCAAGGCAGAACACACAGCTCCTCCCTTCTGATGCGCAGTAATCACCAAGTAGTTTGGGGTTTACCTGTTAGGATGCTCTCAAGTTTATACATATTTTATATATAAAATATAATATGTTCATTTTATTCTTTATCATAAATCATTCTCCTCATACCCCTTTATATAAAATTTAATTTTTAAAATTCTTTACCCCTTATAGAAAATTTAATTTTTCAAAGTTTCATCTTGTCCTAAAATAGTCATGTTTTGCCTAATAGAAAAATAGCACTCCTATGTAAAAGTGACATATAAACGCTTAGTGAAAAGTTGAATAATAATTATAATTATCTGAAATTTCTTGAACGTGTCCGTTGTGCCAAGTACTGTATTATTTACCTTACATATACTAACACATAAAAAATAAACTATGAGACATGGGCTTTTAGTTTAACACGATAAAGGCCATGCACAAGTGATTGTTTATTCTTATTTTAAATCAGATATTAGAAGTGAAGTATAATTTCTTTTTCTAGTCTCATCAATTAAATTAGAAAAGAAATAGAATAAAATCAAAGCCATCTTCTGTATCCAAGATTTATCATTACTTTGGTGATACAATTCACATTTTATGCCACTATCCATATTTTTCCCTAAAACATATTCAGGAAATGAAGTGATTTGAAAGTTTTCAATAACTCAAATGCTATTGAATTACATTTGAAATATTCCTATGGTAATTTGAAAAATGCTTCTTAATAGTTCGATTGATCATCTCATCAAGCTCCAGCATGAAGCCAAGAAGACACGTCCTGCCTTAGAAGTGATACAAAATTGATTGTCAATGCTTCTCCAGGTCCCTAGAGAGGGAGGTGGGATGTTGTGGGGGGAATGGAGAAGGCTACGGATTATTAAAGGATTTATATGAAAATCCCTGAGCCTAATTTTCTTTACATCTTGCCTATGTTAACCCTACATAATTTTATGCATAGTCAGGGCCTTAAGTACCATCTGAAATTGAGGATTGCTGGAACTTTATTCAAAACCCAAATACTCCCAGGGATCATACTTTCTATTACTGAATGGACATTTCCACCTTGAAATTCCATGGGCACTTCGAAGTCAGTCATAACCTAAACTTTATCAGCTTTTCATTCCTCCAGTCCCAGGCATGATCTTCCTTCTGTATTCTCCCTCTTAGAGACTGTAGTCACTACCTGCTGATCCAAGGCAGAATCCACAGCTCTCCCTTCTGATGTGCAATAATCACCAAGTTGTTTGGGGTTTACCTATTAGGGTGCTCTCAAGTCCTTTCCCCTATCTCCTGAATTCCAGGCCTCATCCTCCTCGCAGGAAGCACTTCCATTGAGTCTCAGCCTCTGGACTCTTTAAAGCCACTCTCTATCTCACAACCACTGGGACCTTTCTAAAACATGATCAGATCAGATCACCAATTGCTGAAAAGCATCCTCTAGCCATTTCTCCACCCATATCTCCCATCACTCACATCCATAAATGCACCTTGGCTCCTTCTCTGCCTAACTCATCATATTTCGAGTGTGC
>NW_026665488.1:0-1626 GCF_009828535.3 Hylobates moloch | reverse complement strand
TGACACCCTAACATCACAATTAAAAGAACTAGAAAAGCAAGAGCAAATACATTCAAAAGCTAGCAGAAGGCTAGAAATAACTAAAATCAGAGCAGAACTGAAGGAAATAGAGACTCAAAAAAACCTTCAAAAAATGAATGAATCCAGGAGCTGGTTTTTTGAAAAGATCAACAAAATTGATAGACCACTAGCAAGACTAATAAAGAAGACAAGAGAGAAGAATCAAATAGATGCAATAAAAAATGAAAAAGGGGATATCACCACCAATCCCACAGAAATACAATCTACCATCAGAGAATACTACAAACACCTCTATGCAAATAAACTAGAAAATCTAGAAGAAATGGATAAATTCCTCAACAAATACACCCTCCCAAGACTAAACCAGGAAGAAGTTGAATCTCTGAATAGACCAATAACAGGTTCTGAAATTGTGGCAATAATCAATAGCTTACCAACCAAAAAGAGTCCAGGACCTGATGGATTCACAGCCGAATTCTACCAGAGGTACAAGGAGGAACTGGTACCATTCCTTCTGAAACTATTCCAATCAATAGAAAAAGAGGGAATCCTCCCTAACACATTTTATGAGGCCAGCATCATCCTGATACCAAAGCCTGGCAGAGACATAAACAAAAAAGAGAATTTCAGACCAATATCCTTGACGAACATTGATGCAAAAATCCTCAATAAAATACTGGCAAACCGAATCCAGTGGCACATCAAAAAGTTTATACACCATGATCAAGTGGGCTTCATCCCTGGGATGCAAGGCTGGTTCAACATATGCAAATCAATAAATGTAATGCAGCATATAAACAGAACCAAAGACAAAAACCACGTGATTATCTCAATAGATGCAGAAAAGGCCTTTGACAAAATTCAACAACCCTTCATGCTAAAAACTCTCAATAAATTAGGTATTGATGGGACGTATCTCAAAATAATAAGAGCTATCTATGACAAACCCACAGCCAATATCATACTGAATGGGCAAAAACTGGAAGCATTCCCTTTGAAAACTGGCACAAGACAGGGATGCCCTCTCTCACCACTCCTATTCAACATAGTGCTGGAAGTTCTGGCCAGGGCAATCAGGCAGGAGAAGGAAATAAAGGGTATTCAATTAGGAAAAGAGGAAGTCAAATTGTCCCTGTTTGCAGATGACATGATTGTATATCTAGAAAACCCCCTTGTCTCATCCCAAAATCTCCTTAAGCTGATTAGCAACTTCAGCAAAGTCTCAGGATACAAAATCAATGTACAAAAATCACAAGCATTCTTGTACACCAATCACAGACAAATAGAGAGCCAAATCATGAGTGAACTCCCATTCACAATTGCTTCAAAGAGAATAAAATACCTAGGAATCCAACTTACAAGGGATGTGAAGGACCTCTTCAAGGAGAACTACAAACCACTGCTCAAAGAAATAAAAGAGGATACAAACAAATGGAAGAACATTCCATGCTGATGGGTTGGAAGAATCAATATCGTGAAAATGGCCATACTGCCCAAGGTAATTTATAGATTCAATGCCATCCCCATCAAGCTACCAATGACTTTCTTCACAGAATTGGAAAAAACTACTTTAAAGTTCATATGGAACCAAAAAAGAGCCCGCAT
>NW_026665487.1:0-1626 GCF_009828535.3 Hylobates moloch | reverse complement strand
CAAATTCATAGCAGACATGGATAATTGATCACAGCATTCTTTCCTGCTGACCACACTTAGTCTCAGAATCTTTCTCAGCGCCAGTTCCTGGCAGTCACTACCAGTTGATTAGAATTCGCTCATGAAAGGAAACTCATTTGCCATCCCTAGCCAAGTCCCTTTTTCATTAGATAGCTTATCGTATTTAAAGATACTACTGTGCTGTACCCCACTCCCTTTCCACCCCAAAAAGGTCTCCCCCACTCCGTTTAAACATCCTCTGTTCCTTCAGTTGCTCTTGTCTGGTTTCCAGAGCATTTCCTAGCCTAGATCCTGCCCTCCCTTCCCCTGTAACACACAGAGTTATTGATCCTTTTACAATATGATTCCCAGAACTGAGTACCTTCCCCAAAGATGATAATATTATTGAAGAGGACATCAGCATTCTCCTCGACCTTGCTCTTAATGCCACCTAGAATTGACTAGCTTTTTGGACAAACCTATCAGACTTTTGCCTCTTACTGAGCTTGCAGAACCTTTGGGTTGATGTAGATGAACTGTTCTTAATCTAGGTTTCCCTTGTCCTTTTGTACAGTTGATTTTTAAGCCCAAGTACAGGGCTTACTTTCTTATCCTCTTAACTTCTATCTTGTTAATTTCACCTTACTCTCCTAGCCATGGAGATCTTTTTTAATCCTAACTTCTGCCTTCTAATAAGTTAGCTGCCCTTGGTGTTATCTTTGAATGTGATAAGTTATCTTCATTCAAGTTATTGGTTCAAATACTGAGCTAGACTAGGTTAAGGTCAACCTCAAAGCCTTCCTAGAGACCCTGTGCCATAAATTGACATGGAGCACCCAATGTTCTCCGAGTATTGACACTCAAGTCAGCTATGAGCCATCCCTCATTCAGCAAATAATGAGTGCTTTTTGGGTCCCTGGCACTGTTGTAGCTCTAGGGATACCACAGTGAATGAGATGAATGGTGTATCTGCTCTCATGGAGGGCAACATTCTAGCAAGACTGTATTTTCACTCAGGCTCCAGGACTCCAGTTTGTTCTTAGGTAGATACCAAAATATTTCGTAAAATGACTTTCTGTTTACCTACCGTATCTCCCTTCAGAAACAAAAAATGTAAATTTGGCATGACTTGTTCTAGTACAACCAGGAGTATATAAATGAATAATCTGTTTTTATCTAGGGATTCACATTAAATGAGTTAATGTATAATAAAAGTGCCTGGCATGGCATCTGACTGAAATAAGCATTCAATACATGTTTCTGTTGGTGTTCTAGTCGCTCTGAATGTACCCTGTTATAGACTAGGAGATAAGCCTTTTTCCTGTTTCTGAAAATAGGAATAGCATTTAACCTAGCGGATGATATGGCATTTTTCTTGCAATTTCTCAAATGTCACTGATCAGCAGTTATGCAATCACATTTGTTAATCCAAGGTATATAATTTTTCAGGACCTGATGACTTGGATTTATTGAAATGTCTATAGATGTTTTCTTTTTTTTTAATTATACTTTAAGTCCTCGGGTACATGTGCACAACATGCAGGTTTGATACATAGGTATACATGTGCCATGTTGGTTTGCTGCACCCATTAACTCATCATTTACATTAGGTATTTCTCCTAATGC
>NW_026665486.1:0-1626 GCF_009828535.3 Hylobates moloch | reverse complement strand
AAGTGGACATGCGGAGCGCAAAGGGGCGTAGAGTGGAAAAAGTAATATCTTCAAATCAAAGCTACACAGAAGCATTCTGTGAAAGTTCTCTCTGTTCTGTGCATTCAACTAACAGAGTTGAATCTTACTTTTCATTGAGTAGTTCTGAAACACTCTTTCTGTAGAAACTGCAAGTGGACAGTCGGAGCGCAAAGGGGCCAATAGTGGAAAAAGGAGTATCTTCAAATAAAAACTACACAGAAGCATTCTGTTAAACTTCTTTCTGTTCTATGCATTCAACTAACAGATTTGAACGCTACTTTTGATTGAGCAGTTCTGAAACACTCTTTCTGTAGAAACTGCAAGTGGATATTCCGAGGGCTAAGTGGTCTATACTGGAAAAAGAATATCTTAAAATAAAAACTACACAGAAGCATTCTGTGAAACTTCTTTCTGTTCTGTGCATTCAACTAACAGAGTTGAACTTCACTTTTGATTGAGAAGTTCTGAAACTCTCTTTTTGTGGAAACCGCAAGTGGACATTCGTAGGGCTAAGGGGCCAATAGTGGAAAAAGGAATATCTTCAAATAAACACTACACAGAAGTATTCTGTGAAACTTCTTTCTGTTCCAAGCATTCTACTAACAGAGTTGAACCTTACTTTTGATTGAGCAGTTCTGAAACACTCTTTCCATAGAAAATCCAAGTGGACATACTGAGAGTTAAGGGAATTATAGTGGAAAAAGGAATATCTTCAAATGAAAACTACACAGAAGCATTCTGTGAAACTTCTTTCTGTTCTGTGCATTCACCAAACAGAGTTGAAATATACTTTTGCTTGAGCAGTTCTGAAACACTATTTCTGTAGAAACTGCAAGTGGATATTCGGAGTGCTAAGGGGCCTTACAGTGGAAAAAGGAATATCATCAAATAAAAACTACACAGAAGCATTCTGTGAAACAACTCTCTGTTCTGTGCATTCAACTAACAGAGTTGAGCCTTACTTTTGATTAAGCAGTTGTGAAGGACCCTTTCTGTAGAAACTGCAAGTGGACACACAGAGAGCTAAGGGACCTATAGTGGAAAAAGGTATATGTTCAAATAAGAACTACACAGAAGCATTCTGTGAAACTACTTTCTGTTCTGTGAATTCAACCATCAGAGTTGAACATTACTTTTGATTGAGCAGTTCTGAAACACTCTTTCTGTAAAAACTGGAAGTGGATATTCAGGGCGCTAATTGGTCTACACTGAAAAAGGAATACCTTCAAATAAAAACTACACAGAAGCATTCTGTGAAACTCCTTTCTGTTCTGTGAATTCAACTAACAGAGTTGAACATTACTTTTGATAGAGCAATTCTGAAACATTCTTGCTGTAGAAACTGCAACGGGATATTCCGAGCGGTAAGGGGCCTATAGTGGAAAAAGGACTATCGTCAACTAAAAACTACACAGAAGCATTCTGTGAAACTTCTTTCTGTTCTGTGAATTCAACTAACAGAGTTGAACCGCACATTTGATTGAGCAGTTCTGAAACACACTTTCTGTAGAAACTACAAGTGGACACACCGAACGACTGGGACAAATATTGGAAAAACGAATATCTTCAAATAAAAATAACACAGAATGCTTCTGTGTTATTTTT
>NW_026665485.1:0-1626 GCF_009828535.3 Hylobates moloch | reverse complement strand
AAAAAAAAAAAAAAAAAAAAAAAAAAAAATAACATGCTGGCAAGGTTGCAGAGAAAAAGGAACACTTACACACTGTTGGGGGGAGTGTAAATTAGTTCACCCATTGTGCAAAGGAGTGTGGCAGGCTGGGTGTGGTGGCTCATGCCTGTAATCTGGGCACTCTGGGAGGCCGAGGCAGGTGGATCACCTGAGGTCAGGAGTTCGAGACCGGCCTGGCCTACATGGCGAAACCCCGTCTCTACCAAAAGTACAAAAAAGTTAGCCAGGTGTGGTGGCATGGTGCCAGTAATCCCAGCTACTCATGAGGCTGAGGCAGGAGAATAGCTTGAACCCTGGAGCTGGAGGTTGCATTGAGCCGCGATCGCTCCATTGCACTCCAGCCTGGGTGACAAGAGCAAGACTCTCAGAAAAAAAAAAGGCAGTGTGGCAATTTCTCAAAGAGCTAAAAACAGAACTACAATTTGACCCAGCAGTCCCATTACTGTGTATATATCCAAATGAATATAAATCATTCTGTCATAAAGACACATGCATGCATATGTTCATTGTCTGGTTGATAGCTTGAAATCAGCCATGGTGGGAAGATTTACACCACAGAAACTGGCAATGGAGACAAGTGAGCAACTGCTGATAGAAATCAGCATATGACAGCACATCATAACTTGAATCTAAATCTGTTTGGGTGAGTAGGATGAATGGCAGCAGGAGATTCTAAAGGTAGAGAGTCACTGCTAATGCAACAAGCTGCCACTGGGTATTTTTGCCTCCAAAAGGACTCATTAGCACGTCCCACAAGAAGCTGGGCCTTATCTTCTGAGAAGCAAGTGACTTTTGCTTATTCCAGGTACCACCTTAGTACAGAAACATATTAAATAACATACTAATAACATATTTAAAGGAAAACCCCACTCTGCATCCATAAATGGAAAAAAAATCAGTATTGTGTGCCATAGACAGCTGCACATAATAAGCAAAATGAAAAGAAACAATTCTAATACATTCTAGCTTGATACTATTGCCAACCTGAAGACTCTGAACTTGAAGCCTGCTCCCTCTTTGTTGAAAAGGGAGAGGGATAAGTGTTCAAGAGGTGTTAAAGCAGATTAGTACCCCACTGAGACTTTAATCTTAATATAACTGGGAAGATTGAGAGGGAGAAATGCAAAGGAAACAATGTAAGGCTATTCCATATCCCAGCCCCCCACCAAGTCATCTCACATAAGAGTAGAGCTGTCTTTGGGAAACATACATTAGGTGATGCTGGAAAATTTGAAGACAGTCAGAAAACCGCTACTATTTTTAAATTAAGTATGGATGTATCATTGAGCAAAATTCATATTAACTTTTGAGCGAAAGACAGTGGTGTGGGGCCAGGCGCAGCAGCTCACACCTGTAATCCCAGCACTTTGGGAGGCTGAGGCGGATGGATCACAAGGTCAGGAGTTGAAGACCAGCATGTCCGACATGGTGAAACCCCATCTCTACCAAAAAATACAAAAATTACCCAGGCATGGTAGCATGTGCCTGTAATCCCGGTTACTCAGGAGGCTGAGGCAGGAGAGTTGCTTGAACCTGGGAAGTGGAGGTTGCAGTGAGCCAAGATTGTGCCACTGCAATTCAGCCTGG
>NW_026665484.1:0-1626 GCF_009828535.3 Hylobates moloch | reverse complement strand
AATGGAATGGAATGGAATGGAATGGAATGGAATGGAATGGAATGGAAGTGGAATGGAATGGAATGGAATTGGAATGGAATGGAATGGAAGTGGAATGGAATGGAATGGAATGGAATGGAATGGTGAAATAAAATGTGAGTGGAGGTTGTGCCACTGTGATCCAGGCTGGGTGACATAGTGAGAACAAGTTGAAAGAAGGAAATGGAATAGAATATTGTGGAATGGAATGGAATGGAATGGAATGGGATGGGATGGGATGGGATGGGATGGGATGGGATGGGATGGGATGGGATGGGATGGGATGGGATGAGATGGAATGGAATGGGATGGAATGGAATGGCATGGGATGGAATGGAATGGCATGTAATAGAATGGAATGGAGTGGAGTGGAGTGGAGTGGAATGGAATGGAATAGAGTGGAGTAGAGAAAGTACTTCGTGATGTGTGCTTTCATCTCCCAGAGTTGATCCTTTCTTTTGATGGAGCAGTTTTGAAATACTCTTTTTGTAGCATCTGCAAGTGGACATTTGGAGTGCTGTGAGGCCTTTTGTGGATGATGAAATATCTTCACATAAAAACTAGACAGAAGCATTCCAAGCAACTCCTTTGTGATATGTGCGTTTATCTCTCAGAGTTGAACATTTCTTTTCAGTGAGCACTTTTGAAACACTCTTTTTTTAGAATCTGCAAGTGGACGTTTGGAGCACTTTGTGGTCTATGGTAGAAAAAGAATTATCTTCACATAAAATCTAGACAGAAGAAATCTGAGAAATTTCTCTGTCATGTGTGTATTCATCTCACAGAGTTCAACGTTTCTTTTGATTGAGCAGTTTTGAAACGCTCTGTTTGTAGAATCTGCAAGTGCACATTTGCAGAGCTTTGAGGCCTATAGTGGAAAAGGAAATATCTTCACATAAAAACTAGACAGAGGCATTCTGAGAAACTTCTTTGTGATGTGTGCATTCATCTCCCAGAGTTGAAACTTTCTTTTGATGGGGCAGCTTTGAAGTACTCTTTTTGTAGAATCTGCAAGTGGACATTTGGAGCACCTTGAGGCCTATGGTGGAAAATGTAATATCTTCACATAAAAACTAGACAGAGGAATTCTGAGAAACTTCTTTGTGATGTGTGAATTTATCTCACAAAGTTGAACCTTTCTTTTGATTGAGCAGTTTTGCAACACTCGTATTTTAAAATCTGCAAGTGGACATTTGGAACGCTTTGTGGCCTATGGTAGAAAAGGAAATATCTTCTCATAAAATCTAGACAGAAGCAATCTGAGAAACTTCTTTGTGATGTGTGCATTCATCTCACAGAATTAAACCTTTCTTTTGATTGAGCAGTTCTGAAACTCTCTTTTTGTAGAATCTGCAAATGGACATTTTGAGCACTATGAGGTCTATGATGGGAAAGGAAATATTTTCACATAAAAACTAGAGAGAAGAATTCTGAGAAAATTCTTTGTGATGTGTGCGTTCATCTCAGAGTTCAACTTTTCTTTTGATTGAGCAGTTTGGAAAAACTCTTTTTGTAGAATCTGTAAGTGGACATTTGGAGCACTTTGCAGCCTATGGTGGAAAAAGAAATATCTTCACATAAAATCTAGATAGAAGCAATCTGAGAAAC
>NW_026665483.1:0-1475 GCF_009828535.3 Hylobates moloch | reverse complement strand
TGGTGGTGTGCGCCTGTAATCCCAGCTACTTGGGAGGCTGAGGCAGGGGAATCGCTTGAACCTGGGAGGCGGAGGTTGCAGTGAGATGAGATCGCGCCACTGCACTCCAGCCTGGCGACAGAGCAAGACTCCATCTCAGAAAAAAAAAAAAAAACAGACAAAAAAACCACAAACTTCTCTGAGGTGCTGTGTCCTCCCTGAGCCAGTACAGAAGCTCCTCAGGGGCCAGGCTCAGAGTGGCACCAAAACAAACTTGTGGGTTAATGGAATAGACAAAAATATCCTGTGGACCCCACACTGCATCGACATGGGATGTCCCCTGCGTTGCCACAGCGTTTAGTTTAACTCAGGGTGCGACATACATGGGCATCATGACATTCTTTTATGAAAGGAAATAGGAAATGAGAGCTGTTTGATCCACAGATACTTACTTATGAATTTCAGGAGTACTGGGGGTCAGTTAGGCAGCCAGTTCCGATGTGATGCTAATTATTATATTCCTGATATATATTATTCCATTTGGTGTTGAGATGTATCATTTGGGATTTTTTTTTGTCATTCTACTTTAAATTGAGACTGTATTCCACTCTGCGGTTTCCACAGGTGTGGAGGATCTGACTAGCAGGGGATTTTCACACCACAAGAGCCGACATAAATTTCAGGACTCTAGAGCTGAGCGTCAGAAAGGCTCCCCACCACCACATCCCAGCGTGGTTCTGCAGGCAGGGCCAGAATGCATTAGTCAGAAAAGAGAATCCTCAAGTTGTGTATTTGAATGTCTCTCTGGAAGCCGGTCCCTGGATGTCATCCTGCTGTAGGCAGTGAGGTCTGGTGTCTGTTTTAGCTTCGTTCCTCCTCGCCAGGTCCCCAGTGCGTGCTGACGCTGGCATGATTTTTCCTTCCTCTTTTCCATCTGCCTGGAGGGGAATGATGTTGGCTTCTCCCCGCTGTGCTCCTGGGTGTGCACTTCTGAATCAAGGAGGGGTTTTATGATCACAACTCTTGCTGTTGCCTTTCCCTTTTCTGTTTTATGCAAATTGGGATCACCGTGGTGGCCTGTAGCTTCCATTGCCCTGGAGTGGAGAAGGGGGCAGAGGAACCTGTCTTGTAAAACAGGTAGTTAATTAGTTTAAGAAAATTATACCTGGCTGGGCACGGTGGCTCATGCCTGTAATCCCAGCGCTTTGGGAGGCCAAGACAGGCAGATCACAAGGTCAGGAGATCGAGACCATTCTGGCTAACACGGTGAAACCCCATCTCTCTTAAAAATACAAAAAAATTAACCGGGCATGGTGGCAGGCGCCTGTAGTCCCAGCTACTTGGGAGGCTGAGACAGGAGAATGGCGTGAACCTGGGAGGCGGAGCTTGCAGTGAGCCGAGATCAAGCCACTGCACTCCAGCCTGGGTGACAGAGCGAGACCCTGTCTCAAAAAAAAAAAAAAAGAAAAAGAAAATTATACCTGTGGTGCAGTAGA
>NW_026665482.1:0-1627 GCF_009828535.3 Hylobates moloch | reverse complement strand
TCCTCCTGGTGCCTCTATCTGCAGAGAACATCTCCCAAATAGCATCCACATTTTGAAGGTCACTGGAAAGTTTTTGTACAAGGTACCCTGAAGCCTCTTCTTTAACTTAACCGTCTTTCCTTCTCCTCATTCCCAGCAACACAGACATGGCAAAGCCTCTTCTGATTGCATTAAGAAGAGAAATGATTATGCCTGAGAAGTCTGAGTTATAGTGTGAGTTGGAATTAATATCATAAAGGAGACAGCACTCTTGAAATTCCAAGTAGAATTTTTTTCTCAATACAGGAAACAGGAATCTAAACTGTAGTCTTTAAAAGTCTTAGGGGCATGGGGGTAAATATGCAAATACTAAAAAAGAAGGATTCTCTGGATCTTGCCATGAATCCAGAGTGCATCTGCCACAGAAGGTATAATTGCCAATCATGTCGTCCTCAGACATATCTGGGAAGCCCAGGTTTGGGGCTGCTGATGCTCTCTGCCTGAAAAACCTGCCTGATTTTCTAAGGCACCTGCTTACAGTTGGCCAGCCAGGGTCCTATTGCAAAGACACCTAGCAAAAGAGAATGATTAAAGGCCAATTTCTTCCAATGCCTATCTGGCCCTATTTTCCTTGAACCCTCCCTGTTACTTATAAAAACCTTTTCATGGCTCTGTCCACTGACTCACTGAGCTCCCAACTCTCTGGTTTCCTGGTTCTGCCCTAAACAAGCCTCACACTTTCCTGCCCTTGGAGCTCTACTCTAATTGCTTTCTCAGTGGTGATGCTTTTCCCCGGACCCCTCATGGGCTTCATCCCACACTCCCTAAGCTGACCCAGAGCTTCACATCTTAATGATCCCTCTGTATGTGTTCATAAGACACCCTACTCCACAATTCTGTCGGAAGCACTCTTCATGTTCTGACTCATGATATAATTTATTTCCTTATGATTGTACACTGAGAGGCTGACTCCCTCTAGTAGAATTTGAGCTTCATGGAGTCAGGGGCCATTGTCTATTATTTGCATTGCTACACCGCAGTGTAATGGTTGTACCTGGCAAACAGTAGGTGCTCAGAGGGGACCACTCTTCTGAGGAGACTGCATGTCTAGAAGTCTGGGAGGATTGTAAAGAGTGGATTAAACTGTTTGTTGTATGGACAACATTCCCTTTTCCTTTTTTTATTCCTTTTTCATACTCAGTCTTCAGGAAATAAGGAAAATTAGAATTCTAAGAATTTATATACTTTGTCTCAAGTGATATTTTAGGTTGTGTTTCCTGAAAACATATAATAATAACATTATTGTACTCAATTGATTACATTATATTCCATATATAATGATATATAATATATGCTACATAAGTTATAACTATAGTAAATTTATTGACTTTCCTTTTAAAAGATAAAACTTATCAGATTGTATCAATAGTCAGATAATTGATGTTTCAGTTTTGTTAGCCAAGAAAGAAAACTGAATACATTACTTAGATATTTAGATAAGAAAGAAAACAAATTTCCACAACTGTTATTAATAATTTTAAATGGAATGTAATTCTAAGAGCTTCTCAGCCTGTTCAGGGGAAACTCACTCACCACTATATGTTCACAATTCTGAGGAAAACAAGAAAACACCAGATGAGATTCTTGT
>NW_026665481.1:0-1627 GCF_009828535.3 Hylobates moloch | reverse complement strand
GTGTTTTCATTATCTTTGCACACAGTTCTGGCATAGCAAAAATGGTAATGCTTCTGTCGAATTTTAGTTTTTAAAGACTAGTCATAATATTTAGAAGTGCTTAAGTCTCTATACGTGGTTTGTAACCAGAGTGATCTACGAAACTTTGAGTTATGCATAGGCCAAAATGTTCAATTTTCTTTTCTTCTTTTATTCTTTCTTTCTTTCCTTCCTTCCCCTTTCCCTTCCTCATTTCTTTCTTTCCTCCCCTTCTTTTTCTTTTTGTCTTTGACTCTTTTTTCCTCTTCTTTTTCACTTTTGTTTTTGTTGTTTCATTTTGCTTTGTTGCAGAGTAGGCATTCAATTATATTATGATGAGAAATATCATTAGAACACATTTTTAAAACTATTTTAATGTGTTGGATTTATATTAGATGTTTAATCGCTTTTCTAAAGAATATAATGTCCATTACCTTTCCCTGAGTATGAAAGAGAAATGAAAGCATTTTAAGTTGGGCATGCACCAAATTCATTGATTCAGCTGGTACATCATATAATATTGTACAATATAATATTATGATATCAATCTGAAGTTTTCATTGCTATTATTATTATTCAGCACATGTGAAACCACTCAAAGACCCTCCAGGGCTCTACAGAGTAATCAGTGTGCATAGACTGTTTGTGAGGAGCTGTCACCTTTGTTGGTACCATCGAGCCATTGACAAGGTCACAAACAATGCCCTAGGGCAGTGGCCCCCAACCTTTTGGCACCAGAGACCAGTTTTGAGGAAGACAATTTTTCCATGGACAGGGCATGGGGGATGGCTTCAGGATAATTCAAGCATATTACATTTATTCTGCACTTTATTTCTATTATTATTACATTGTAAGATATAATAAAATAATTATGCAACTCACTGTCACGCAGAATCAGTGGGAGTTCTGAGCTTGTTTTCCTGCAACTGAATGGTATCATCTGGGGATGACGGGGGACAGTGGCAGATCATCAGGCATTAGATTCTCAGCAGGAGCACACAAACTAGATCTCGCACGTACGCAGTTCACAGCAGGATTTGAGGTCCTATGAGAATCTAGCGTCACTGCTGATCTGACAGGAGGCAGAGCTCCGGCGGTAATGCGAGTGATGGGGTGCAGTCGTAGATACAGAGGAAACGTCACTTGCTCGCTCGCCACTGCTCACCTCTTGCTGTGCAGCTCAGCTCCTAATAGGCCAGGGACTGATACTGCTCCATGGCCCGGGGGGTTGGGGACCCCCTGCCCTAGGGGGACCCGGGCCACTGTGGAATTAAAAACACATGGTGCACAGGCTGCCCTGAAGAAGTCACCACGGGAGGACCGACTTCAAAACTACCATCCAGAGCATGAACAAAGTGCAAAACAGCTCAGAGAAGAGAACAAGTAACTTTGGCAGAGGGATAAGGAACTGGAAGCTTCTGCAGAGAAGCTGACTGTGAGCTGGGAGGTATTGAATAAACAGGAGTTTGTCAGGCAGAAACGGCAGTGAGAACGCTGCAGACAGGCGAAGAATCACCAGCGGAGAGCGATACAAAAAGCACCGCTAGGTCTGTGATGTCAGCGCATTCTCCTTCAGGAAAGCTGGACACCACTCCATCTGTGACCTGGT
>NW_026665480.1:0-1627 GCF_009828535.3 Hylobates moloch | reverse complement strand
TAATTTCTGTTCTTTTACATTTGCTGAGGAGAGCTTTACTTCCAACTATGTGGTCAATTTTGGAATAGGTGTGGTGTGGTGCTGAAAAAAATGTATATTCTGTTGATTTGGGGTGGAGAGTTCTGTAGATGTCTATTAGGTCCACTTTGTGCAGAGCTGAGTTCAATTCCTGGATATCCTTGTTAACTTTCTGTCTCGTTGATCTGTCTAATGTTGACAGTGGGGTGTTAAAATCTCCCATTATTATTGTGTGGGAGTTTAAGTCCCTTTGTAGGTCACTGAGGACTTGCTTTATGAATCTGGGTGCTCCTGTGTTGGTTGCATATATATTTAGGATAGTTAGCTCTTCTTGTTGAATTGATCCCTTTACCATTATGTAATGGCCTTCTTTGTCTCTTTTGATCTTTGTTGGTTTAAAGTCTATTTTATCAGAGACTAGGATTGCAACCCCTGCCTTTTTTTGTTTTCCAGTTGCTTGATAGATCTTCCTCCATCCCTTTATTTTGAGTCTATGTGTGTCTCTGCACGTGAGATGGGTTTCCTGAATACAGCACACTGATGGGTCCTGACTCCTTATCCAGTTTGCCAGTCTGTGTCTTTTGATTGGAGCATTTAGCCCATTTACATTTAACGTTAATATTGTTATGTGTGAATCTGATCCTGTCATTATGATGTTAGTTGGTTATTTTGCTCGTTAGTTGCTATTGTTTCTTCCTAGCCTCGATGGTCTTTACAATTTGGCATGTTTTTGCAGTGGCTGGTACCGGTTGTTCCTTTCCATGTTTAGTGCTTCCTTCAGGAGCTCTTTTAGGGCAGGCCTGGTGGTGACAAAATCACTCAGCGTTTGCTTGTCTGTAAAGTATTTTATTTCTCCTTCACTTATGAAGCTTAGTTTGGCGGCATAGCAAATTCTGGGTTGAAAATTCTTTTCTTTAAGAATGTTGAATATCGGCCCCCACTCTCTTCTGGCTTGTAGAGTTTCTGCTGAGAGATCAGCTGTTAGTCTGATGGGCTCCCTTTGTGGGTAACCCGACCTTTCTCTCTGGCTGCCCTTAACATTTTTTCCTTCATTTCAACTTTGGTGAATCTGACAATTATGTGTCTTGGAGTTGCCCTTCTCGAGGAGTATCTTTGTGGCGTTCTCTGTATTTCCTGAATCTGAATGCTGGCCTGCCTTGCTAGATTGGGGAAGTTCTCCTGGATAATATCTTGCAGAGTGTTTTCCAACTTGGTTCCATTCTCCCCATCATTTTCAGGTACACCAATCAGACGTAGGTTTGGTCTTTTCACATAGTCCCAAATTTCTTGGAGGCTTTGTTCATTTCTTTTTATTCTTTTTTCTCTAAACTTCCCTTCTCTCTTCATTTCATTCATTTCATCTTCCATCAGTGATACCCTTTCTTCCAGTTGATCGCATCTGCTACTGAGGCTTCTGCAATCTTCGCGTAGTTCTCGAAACTTGGCTTTCAGCTCCATCAGCTCCTTTAAGCCCTTCTCTCCATTGGTTATTCTAGTTATCCATTCTTCTAATATTTTTTCAAAGTTTTTAACTTCTTTGCTATTGTTTTGAATTTCCTCTCGTAGCTCAGAGTAGTTTGATCGTCTGAAGCCTTCTTCTCTCAACTCA
>NW_026665479.1:0-1627 GCF_009828535.3 Hylobates moloch | reverse complement strand
TTTTGAGACATGTGAGTAACAGGCATCTGTCTTTCAAAAACTGGTTACGTAGTTAGCACCAGATGCTAAAACTGGTGGCTGAAAAATGCAGAATATGATGAAGAAGATGAAAGAGGACGAGTCTCTGGAACTTGGGGGATCTTCCTGAAACAAGTGTACCTGTGCTCGAGTTGGTAAATCAATATGGAAAGATGCTTTGCTATTCTCTCTCTACATGCCCTTTCATCTCGTGAGCTGAAGGTATTCTGTTTGTGCTTTGGAATTATTTTCATATCACATTTAATACTTTTTTCAAAAACATTTTTTCTCTGAAATAATTTTAAGTACACAGAAATATGCAAAAATAGTACAGAAAGCTTTAGATATCTTTGAATTACATGAAATGTAATAGATTATGTAACCATGAGCCCTAAAAAATAGTTGTCACAAAACTATTTATTGAAGTACAAGCTTTTTCCATATTTTACTAGGTTTTTAAGTAATGTAATTTTTCTGTCCAGGATACCATATTGCATTTACTGTCAGGTGTATTATTTATTGCTGAATAATAAATTCTCACACACTGAGTGGCTCTTACTCACAGTTTCTCTGTATCACGAATCCAGATGTAGATGATGGCCAATGACGAGGTCTCAAGTGAAGGTTCAGCTGGGGAAGGATCCTCTTCCAAGTTCATGTGATTCTTGTTAGGAGTCAAGGCCCTGTGCTGGTTGAGATGAATTCACTGGTGAACTATTCCAAACCTGAAAATAATTAATAACAATCTATCACAAACTCTTCATAAAAACTTAAACAACAGTAAAAGTGGAGATCACTTCCTGATATATACTATTAGTTTACACCAAAATTACAACTAAAGCAACACATTTCCAAAAAGAAAAATTAAGACCAATATGTTTTATAAATAAAGGGCAAATGTCTTCAATAAAATGCTAGCAATACAAATCAGCAAATGTAAAAAGAATTATACACCATCACCAAGGGTATTTGTCTCAGGAATGCAAATTTGGTTCAACATACAAAATAATTGGTGTCATGCCCTATAAGAATAAAATAAAAAACAAAAGCCATATGACCATCTCAAAAGATGCAGGAAAGGCACCTGAGAAATCCAAAATCCATTTTTGATAACAGTATACAACAAATTAAGCCTATAAGGAAAGTTTCTTTATTTTAAAGGGTATCCATGAAAAATTCAGTATCATCATAATTTAATTTAAAGGCTCAATAATAGTATCAACTTGGACATACAGATCAAAGGAATATAGTAGAATTGAATGTCCAAAAATTAATCTTTACCTTTATAGTCAAATGATTTTATAAGGTTGCCAAGCCAATTCAATATGGAAAAATATATTTCTAACAAATGTTGCTAGGACAATGGAATATCCATAAGCAAGTTGAACTTCTCACTCACACCATATACATAATTGGCTAAAAATAATGATATATCCAAATGTAAGATCTAAATAGACCAAACTCTTAGAAGATAATATAGAAATACATAATTTGGGTCTTAGGTTGAAAAATAACTCCTGTAATTTCTAAGATATGATACTTAAAGCCCAGGAAAAGGAAATAAAAACATGAATATATTTAACTTCATAAGAATTAAAATCTTCTGAGA
>NW_026665478.1:0-1627 GCF_009828535.3 Hylobates moloch | reverse complement strand
TAAACTGTGCACTTAAAATTAATGAATTTTATTTTTAATTTATTTTATTTTAGTTTTGAGATAGAGTCTCCCTTTGTCCTTCCAGCTAGAGTGCAGTGGTGCATTCTTGGCTCACTGCAGCATCAAACTTCCAGGCTCTAATGATCCTTCCACCTCAGCTTCCCTCCTGAGTAGCTGAGAATACAGGTGTGCACCACCATGCCCATCTAATTTTTTATTTTATTTTATTTTATTTTTGTAGAGAAAGTGTTTTACTATATTGCCCAGGCTGCTCTGGAACTCCTGGACTCAAGCAATCTGCCCGACTCGGCCTCCCAAAATGCTAGGATTACAGGCTCCAGCCATCATGCCTGGCGGATGAATTTTCTTGTAGGTAAATAATGAGCCACAAAATGGTAAACAAAACAAAACAAAAGTTAGAGGTAAATTTGCATTCTCCTGCCCATAGTGAGGGTGAAATGAGCAAAGATGAAAGTCCCTGGATCAATTCCGTGTCCCTCATAAATCAGGATGTGAAAAATGCCCACAGTCTTTTAGTCCTTTCTTCCCCCTAACTGGAAAACCTTTCGGTGAAGTTGTATTTTATATATTTGGCTAAAATCAATTTTCAAAAAAATTATTCCTCATGTCCTCTGAATTTATAGCATGTAGACTTGCTTTACAAAATGAGCAACAAAAAACAGATCTTTTAAATTTCTAGGAAAAAAAAAAAGTCAACCTGGTGGTTCACTAGAAAACTTGAGGAATTCCAAAAATATTTAGCTAAGTCAGAAGATTAAAAATTCTGTTATTTGACCAGATAGAGCAAATCAGTCACTTGGTGTTAACTCTACAAGATAACAGCTTCCTGACTATTAACAAAGTATCATGCAAGGATGCAGATGAAAGGGGGTTATTTCTAGTGCAATCCATCAAAATAATCTTCGGACATCAACGGAATTTTATCAATAATGTTTTTTAGCAGTGGAACTGTTACAGGTAGTAAGACACCACAAAAAGAAACCAAAAAGTGCAAAAACAACTTCCTTGAAAAGCAGCAAGTTTGGAGACTAAAGATGAGCTTCTATTTTGAAAGGTTCTTGACAATCTAATTAGAGTATCCCCAAAGGCTGCAATACGAATGCCTGGGATAATCTATTCTTCGATATGGACTGCATCAACACCTCTGAGGATTATTATAAATTAGAATAGTTTCAGGGATGAATAAAGATTATTCCAAAAGAGTGATGTATTATCAAAGTATATAAAGAACAAAAGAGACAAACAGCAGAATCTGACACATACTGAAGAAAAGACTTCGCCTTAGTGGTTCTCATTCTTTTATGGTAATAGAATTATAACCAGGGAACTCTTCTGAAAACTCTAACTTAAGCACAACTAGTATTTCAAGCAAGATACCCTCTACCTACCTTTTCTCAAAAAAAAAAAAAAAAGTTTAGATTTTTATTCTCAGCCAGCCCCTTCTTTTTTAAAACGAAAGTGTAATCAGGATCACACTATATGGAAAAAATACTTTCCACTGGCCTACAGCAAAAATCTCAAGGCCAGTTTTGGAAATACCAGCTATATAAATGCTATTTTACAGTTTCTTCTCACTTCAGTCATGTGCTAATGATTTACATAAGCA
>NW_026665477.1:0-1477 GCF_009828535.3 Hylobates moloch | reverse complement strand
TGGTGGTGTGCGCCTGTAATCCCAGCTACTTGGGAGGCTGAGGCAGGGGAATCGCTTGAACCTGGGAGGCGGAGGTTGCAGTGAGATGAGATCGCGCCACTGCACTCCAGCCTGGCGACAGAGCAAGACTCCATCTCAGAAAAAAAAAAAAAAAAACAGACAAAAAAACCACAAACTTCTCTGAGGTGCTGTGTCCTCCCTGAGCCAGTACAGAAGCTCCTCAGGGGCCAGGCTCAGAGTGGCACCAAAACAAACTTGTGGGTTAATGGAATAGACAAAAATATCCTGTGGACCCCACACTGCATCGACATGGGATGTCCCCTGCGTTGCCACAGCGTTTAGTTTAACTCAGGGTGCGACATACATGGGCATCATGACATTCTTTTATGAAAGGAAATAGGAAATGAGAGCTGTTTGATCCACAGATACTTACTTATGAATTTCAGGAGTACTGGGGGTCAGTTAGGCAGCCAGTTCCGATGTGATGCTAATTATTATATTCCTGATATATATTATTCCATTTGGTGTTGAGATGTATCATTTGGGATTTTTTTTTGTCATTCTACTTTAAATTGAGACTGTATTCCACTCTGCGGTTTCCACAGGTGTGGAGGATCTGACTAGCAGGGGATTTTCACACCACAAGAGCCGACATAAATTTCAGGACTCTAGAGCTGAGCGTCAGAAAGGCTCCCCACCACCACATCCCAGCGTAGTTCTGCAGGCAGGGCCAGAATGCATTAGTCAGAAAAGAGAATCCTCAAGTTGTGTATTTGAATGTCTCTCTGGAAGCCGGCCCCTGGATGTCATCCTGCTGTAGGCAGTGAGGTCTGGTGTCTGTTTTAGCTTCGTTCCTCCTCGCCAGGTCCCCAGTGCGTGCTGACGCTGGCATGATTTTTCCTTCCTCTTTTCCATCTGCCTGGAGGGGAATGATGTTGGCTTCTCCCCGCTGTGCTCCTGGGTGTGCACTTCTGAATCAAGGAGGGGTTTTATGATCACAACTCTTGCTGTTGCCTTTCCCTTTTCTGTTTTATGCAAATTGGGATCACCGTGGTGGCCTGTAGCTTCCATTGCCCTGGAGTGGAGAAGGGGGCAGAGGAACCTGTCTTGTAAAACAGGTAGTTAATTAGTTTAAGAAAATTATACCTGGCTGGGCACGGTGGCTCATGCCTGTAATCCCAGCGCTTTGGGAGGCCAAGACAGGCAGATCACAAGGTCAGGAGATCGAGACCATTCTGGCTAACACGGTGAAACCCCATCTCTCTTAAAAATACAAAAAAATTAACCGGGCATGGTGGCAGGCGCCTGTAGTCCCAGCTACTTGGGAGGCTGAGACAGGAGAATGGCGTGAACCTGGGAGGCGGAGCTTGCAGTGAGCCGAGATCAAGCCACTGCACTCCAGCCTGGGTGACAGAGCGAGACCCTGTCTCAAAAAAAAAAAAAAAGAAAAAGAAAATTATACCTGTGGTGCAGTAGA
>NW_026665476.1:0-1628 GCF_009828535.3 Hylobates moloch | reverse complement strand
TGTGTGTGTGTGTGTGTGTGTGTGTGTGTGTGTGTATATATATATATATATATGAGATGGAGTCCTGTTCTGTCACCCAGGCTGGGGTACAGTGGCGCAGTCTCAGCTCACTGCAACCTCTGCCTCCCAGGTTCAAGCGATTCTCCTGCCTCAGCCTCCCAAGTACTGGGATTATAGGCATGCACCACCATGCCTGGCTATTTTTTGTATTTTTAGTAGAGTTGGGGTTTCACCATGTTGGCCAGGATGGTCTTGAATTCCTGACCTCAGGTGACCCACCCACCTCAGCCTCCCAAAGTACTGGGATTACAGGCGTGTGCCACCATGACCGGCCCAGTTTTTATATTTTCAACCAGTAATTCTTAAACTTGAGCTTGCATCAGAGTTTTCTGGAGGTCTTGATAAAACACAAATTGCTGGACCCTATTACCAGAGTTCCTAATGCAATAGGTCTGGGGTACAACCAAGGAATTTGCATTTCCAACAAGTTTCCAGATAATACTGATGCAGCATTGAGAACCACTGGTCTAAACTATGTCTAAAAATAAAATAAACTAATGGAAAAATACTTATTTGAGGGAACGGAGGGGAAATAAATTCATAGCAAGTTAAAAAAAAACTACTTCTGAAGAAATAATCCTAGGAGCTTTTGACCACATGTAATGCTAATTAACTCAAAATATGACAATTGAAGAAAATAAACGGTCCTTTCTCAAAGTCCTTTTGCCATATTTTCCAGATATTGCATTATCTGTTTTATAGTCTGTTCCCCATTCGTTTAGCTTTGATGGTGTTTGCCATTTCCCTAGGATGTCTCTTTCTCTTACACCATTGTCTTTCGGTTGACTGACACTTGTTTTAGCCTTCTTTTTCCTGGATTCTTGGAGTTCCTCTTTTCCACTGAGCATGCTGCTCAGACTGGCATCAGAAAGCTGCTGATTCCTCAGGATTCTTTGCATTCTTTTGATTTCACCCCAACTGATTTCAGCTCACTGGAGATCAAGCGAACGAGGCGGGCGGATCACGAGGTCAGGAGATCGAGACCATCCTGGCCAACACAGTGAAACCCCGTCTCTACTAAAAATACAAAAAATTAGTTGGGCGAGGTGGTGGGCGCCTGTAGTCCCAGCTACTCGGGAGGCTGAGGCAGGAGAATGGCGTGAACCCCGGGGGGCGGAGCCTGCAGTGAGCCGAGATCGCGTCACTGCACTCCAGCCTGGGTGACAGTGAGACTCTGTCTCAAAAAAAAAAAAAAAAAAAAAAAGGGAACATTCTGAATTAAAATTGGACAACTGAAGCAACACAGACAAGATAGTCTCAGCTCAGAATATGCCTAGTCTTATTCTTGTAGGGTCAACAAAGTCCACCCACACGGCATGAAAGGATTATTTACTTGGCTGGCTCTGCTGCTGGCCTGAGAAAACCTGAAGGATGAAAATTCCAGCTCTTTATACAAAGCAGCAATGGATGCGGTTGGATGGCACTACGTAGAAGCCTATCCGGGAAACTAAAGTTGCAAAAAACAGGAAGACATTGTAGCTGCTGTCATCATAAAGAAGAGAAGTTAACAAAAGAACAGAGGTGGGTGGGAATATGATTTTTTTTAAATGTGTGGGAAAACACAGCTA
>NW_026665475.1:0-1628 GCF_009828535.3 Hylobates moloch | reverse complement strand
TTCATTTCAACTTTGGTGAATCTGACAATTATGTGTCTTGGAGTTGCTCTTCTCAAGGAGTATCTTTGTGATGTTCTCTGTATTTCCTGAATCTGAATGTTGGCTTGCCTTGCTAGATTGGGGAAGTTCTCCTGGATAATATCCTGCAGAGTGTTTTCCAACTTGGTTCCATTCTCCCCGTCACTTTCAGGTACACCAATCAGACATAGATTTGGTCTTTTCACATAGTCCCATATTTCTTGGAGGCTTTGTTCATTTCTTTTTATTCTTTTTTCTCTAGACTTCCCTTCTCACTTCATTTCATACATTTCATCTTACATCACTGATACCCTTTCTTCCAGTTGATCGCATCGGCTCCTGAGACTTCTGCATTCTTCGCGTAGTTCTTGAGCCTTGGCTTTTCAGCTCCATCAGCTCCTTTAAGCACTTCCCTGTATTGGTTTTTCTAGTTATACATTCGTTGAATTCTTTTTCAAAGTTTTTAACTTCTTTGCCTTTGGTTTGAATTTCCTCCCATAGCTCGGAGTAGTTTGATCGTCTGAAACCTTCTTCTCTCAACTCCCCAAAGTCATTCTCCATCCAGCTTTGTTCCGTTGCTGGTGAGGCACTGCATTCCTTTGGAGGAGGAGAGGCGCTCTGCTTTTTAGAGTTTCCAGTTTTTCTGCTCTGTTTTTTCCCCATCTTTGTGGTTTTATCTACTTTTGGTCTTTGATGATGGTGATGAACAGATGGGTTTTTGGTGTGGATGTCCTTTCTGTTTGTTAGTTTTCCTTCTACCAGACAGGACCCTCAGCTGCAGGTCTGTTGGAGTTTCCTAGAGGTTCATTCCAGACCCTGTTTGCATGGATGTCAGCAGCAGTTGCTGCAGAACAGCGGATTTTCGTGAACTGCAAATGCTGCTGCCTGATCGTTCCTCTGGAAGTTTTGTCTCAGAGGAGTACCCAGCCGTGTGAGATGTCAGTCTGCCCATGTTGGGGGATGCCTCCCAGTTAGGCTGCTCGGGGGTCAGGGACTCACTTGAGGAGGCAGTCTGCCCGTTCTCAGATCTCAAGCTGCATGCTGGGAGAACCACTACTCTCTTCAAAGCTGTCAGACAGGGACATTTAAGTCTGCAGAGGTTACTGCTGTCTTTTTGTTTGTCTGTGCCCTGCCCCCAGAGGTGGAGCCTACAGAGGCAGGCAGGCCTCCTTGAGCTGTGGTGGGCTCCACTCAGTTCGAGCTTCCTGGCTGCTTTGTTTACCTAATCAAGCCTGGGCAATGGTGGGTGACCCTCCCCCAGCCTCGCTGCCGCCTTGCAGTTTGATCTCAGACTGCTGTGTTAGCAATCAGTGAGACTCCGTGGGCATAGGACCCTCCGAGCCAGATGTGGCATATAATCTCCTGGTGTGCCGTTTTTTAAGCCCATCGGAAAAGTGCAGTATTATGGTGGGAGTGACCCGATTTTCCAGATGCCGTCTGCCACCCCTTTCTTTGACTAGGAAAGGGAACTCCCTGACCCCTTGTGCTTCCTGAGTGAGGCAATGCCTCGCCCTGCTTCAGCTTGTGCATGGTGTGCTGCACCCACTGTCCTGCGCCCACTGTCTGGCACTCCCTAGTGAGATGAACCTGGTACCTCAGATGGAAATGCA
>NW_026665474.1:0-1629 GCF_009828535.3 Hylobates moloch | reverse complement strand
ATTACCACTGGTAGTGCTGAAAGCCCAGACCCTCCACTGGGCCCCCTGCCACACCACCCTGGTAGGGATGGGGAGTGGCAGCTTGCTCTTGCCAGCTGTGTGTGGAAGGCCAGTCTTCCCAGGAGCCTGACTGAAACTGAGGTCGGTGGGGTGCCTTGCTGCAGCCTGGAGAAGGTGGAAGTCAGTGTCCCATATGGTCATTGCTGTGGTGGGTGGGAGTGGGGCCACAGAACTTTTTCCTATGGTGTGTGGCTGGGGTAGAGTGCTTCCTGTGTGCAAGTTCCTGTCTTGATGGGCTGCCCCATCTTGGTCTTTGGCTGGAGGGATTGGGCTTCTGTTGGGGCTTTTTGGGTCTGAATTTATGGGGTTTTCAGATGTCAGCTTTGCTTTCCTCAGCTCCAAGGCTGGGATCTATAAGGCAAAATATAAATTCAGGGAACTCCCCCCCTAAGGAGGTACCTCACATCCCGAGGCCTCTGGCCCATTTGCCTTCTCCACGTTTCAACATTTTCTATGCTTGTTTGATGGATAATGCCCATGTATTTTATTTTTAAATTTTTTTTCATTTCCATGGCTTTATTTTTTTGGGAAACAGGTGGTATTTGTTGACATGAGTAAGTTCTTTAGTGGTTATTTGTGAGATTTTGGTACACCCATCACCCAAGCAGTATACACTCAACCTGATTTGTAGTCTTTTATACCTCACCCCCTTCCCACTCTTTTCCCCTGAGTCCCCAAAGTCCATTGTATCATTCTTATACCTTTGCATCCTCATAGCTTAGCTCCCACTTATAAGTGAGAACATATGATGCTTGGTTTTTCATTCCTGAGTTACTTTGCTTAGAATAATACTCTCCAATACCATTCAGGTTGCTGCGAATGCCATCAATTCATTCCTTTTTATGGCTGAGTAGTATTCCATCTCTATCTCTATCTCTATCTATCTATCTATCTATCTATCATCTATCTATCTATCTATCTAATCTATCTATCATCTGTCTACCTATCTATCTGTCTGTCTGTCTATCATGTATCTACCACAGTTTCTTTATCAACTCATTGATTGATCGGCATTTGAGCTGGTTCCACATTTTTGCACTTGCAAATTGTGCTAACGTCCAGGTATTTTAGTTCTACTTAGTGGAGGAAGAAAGAAAAGTATGTTTATTCTGTCTTCATAGTAAACCTCTCCATGATTTCATTTTTACTTTTTTTCAACAAATAATTTTTGAAGCATCTAGAATTGAAATAAATTCTGTCAAAATAGGTAAGATTTTCGTAGAGTGGGATGGGGATCACACATGACTTTTTCCCACCCATATTATTTATTGTAACAGCATTTATTGAACAATCTATTTTTTCCTCCAAGACTTAAAGTGCCACCTTTAGCATATTGGATTCATATATTTATGTGGAGATATTTTTAAATTCTCTACTCTGTACCTTGAACTGTTTATGTGGCCTCTGCTACTAAAAGGTTTTGATGACTATTTATATGGCAGGTCTGGTTTCTCCTTATTACTCTTTATTGTAAATTTCCTGAGTATTCTTGCCTTTTGTTTTCTAATACAAAGTTTAGAACGAGCTTGCCAACTTAAATAAACTCTTGCATTGTGCTTGGAATATTAA
>NW_026665473.1:0-1629 GCF_009828535.3 Hylobates moloch | reverse complement strand
TTTTTCCACTATAATACCCATAGCGCTCAGAATATTCACTTGCAGTTTCTACAGAAAGAGTGTTTCAGAACTGCTCTATGAAATGTAAGCTACAACTCTGTTAGTTGAATGCACAGAAGAGAAAGAAGTTTCACAGAATCCTTCTGTGTAGTTTTTATTTGAAGATATTCCTTTTTCCACTGTAGGTCCCTTGGCGGTCCGAATGTCCCCTTGCACTTTCTACAGAAAGAGTGTTTCATAACTACTCAATCAAAAGTAAGTTTCAACTCTGTTAGTTGAATTCACAGAACAGAAAGATGTTTGACAGATTGCTTCTGTGTAGTTTTTATTTGAAGATATTCCTTTTTCCACTATAGGCCCCTTAGTGCTCCGAATCTCCCCATGCGGTTTCTACAGAAACAGTGTTTCAGAACTGTTCAATCAAAAATAAGCTTCAACTCCGTTAGTTGAATGCACAGAGCAGAAAGATGTTTCACAAAATGCTTCTGTGTACTTTTTATTTGAAGATATTCCTTTTTCCACTATAAGCCCCTTAGCCCTCAGAATATCTACTTCCAGTTTCTACAGAAAGAGTGTTTCAGAACTGCTCTATCAAAAGTAAGCTTCAACTCTCTTAGTTGAATGCACAGAAGAGAAAGAAGTTTCACAGAATGCTTCTGTGTCGTTTTTAGTTGAAGATATTCGTTTTTCCACTCTATGCACCTTAGTTCTCCGAATGTCCCCTTGCAGTTTCTACAGAAACAGTGTTTCAGAACTGCTCAATCAAAACTAAGCTTCAACTCTGTTAGTTGAATGCACAGAACTGTAAGAAGTTTCACAGAATGCTTCTGTGTATTTTTTATTGGAAGATATTATTTTTTCCACTAAATGCCCCCTATTGCTCAAAATATCCCCTTCCAGTTTCTACACAAAGAGTGTTTCAGAACTGCTCAATCAAAACTAAGCTTCAAATCTGCTAGTTGAATGCACAGAACGGAAAGAAGTTTCACAGAATACTTCTGTGTAGTTTTTATTTGAAGATATTCCTTTTTCCGCTATAGGCCCCTTAGCGCTGCGAATGTCCCCTTGCAGTTTCTACAGAAAGAGTGATTCACAGCTGGTCTATCCAACGTAAGCTTCAACTCTGTTTGTTGAATGCACAGAATGGAAAGATGTTTCACAGAATGCTTCTGTGTACTTTTTATTTGCAGATATACCTTTTTCCACTAAAGGCCCCCTAGTGCTCAAAATATCCTCTTCCATTTTCTACAGAAAGAGTGTTTCAGAACTGCTCAATCAAAAATAATCTTCAACTCTGTTAGTTGAATGCACTTAAGAGAAAGAAGTTGCACAGAATACTTCTGCGTAGTGTTTGTTTGAAGATATTACTTTTTCCACTATAATACCCATAGCGCTCAGAATATTCACTTGCAGTTTCTACAGAAAGAGTGTTTCAGAACTGCTCTATGAAATGTAAGCTACAACTCTGTTAGTTGAATGCACAGAAGAGAAAGAAGTTTCACAGAATCCTTCTGTGTAGTTTTTATTTGAAGATATTCCTTTTTCCACTGTAGGTCCCTTGGCGGTCCGAATGTCCCCTTGCACTTTCTACAGAAAGAGTGTTTCATAACTACTCAATCAAAAGTAAGT
>NW_026665472.1:0-1629 GCF_009828535.3 Hylobates moloch | reverse complement strand
CATGCAGTTTGACATCACCACAATTTCTCTACATTGTAGCCAATTAATGATCTTTCTGAACTACGGCCCTTAGTATTATCTTACCCCATTTAAAGCTCTTCCAAATTCCTGAATGTGACATTTTAAATGCTTTATTATTTGCTTCCCTCCCCAGCTTCCCTTCTCAGAATTTCGGTGATCTTTTAGAAACACAAATTGAATTCTACAAATACAAATCCCTATTCCAGCCCCAGGTATCTTAATTTCTTCAATGGCACTCTGTTGTTCATAGGACATCCTTAACACGGCCTATAGAAGCATGAATCAGCCCCTATTTCATTGGCTTCATCATTCTCTCATTTGTTCTCCGCCATTCATAGGAACTGTGAAGCTTCTGAGGGCCACATGCTACTTTATCCAGGGCCTTTGTAAGTGCTTTGTCATCTGTTTGGGACACTCTCCTTGCTTCCCCCTCCCTTCAACTTTTTCCCCTTCATACTTTAAAGCTCAACCACCATGTCCCTAAGGAATAAAATGTGGGAGCAATTTTTTTTTTTTTGAGACAGGCTGGAGTGCAGTGGCACGTCACAGCTCGCTGCAGACTCAACCTCTCTGGCTCCAGTGATCTTCCTACCTCAGCTTCTCGAGTAGATGGGACCACAGGCGAATATCACCATGCCCAGCTAATTTTTGTATTTTTTTGTAGAGACAGAGATTTGCTATGTTGCTCAGGCTGGTCTTGAACTCCTGAGCTCAAGTGATCTGCCCGCCGTAGCCTCCCAAAGTGTTGGGATTATAGGCATGAGCCACTGCACCCAGCCTGCAATTTAAAACAAAAATAATTTCCTATTTCTCAATAGTTCAGACATTATTTGGTATCTATTGTATCTATTGCATGTCCTGCTTCATCTAAGAATGTTTCACTTGGAGAAGGAAGACTTTCTGATCTCCCTCAACCATCCCAACTATGTCAGTGCTACATACTCTCCTGGCTTCTATTACTTTTCCTTTCAAGCACGCATCTCAATTGTTATTAAATTGTGTACTTTGTGGTCATTTCCTGTCTCCACTACTGGAATGCAAACTTACTGCCAATGGATGCAGCACAGCTCATAGTAGGCACTCAGCAAATGCTTGTCAAATGATGGAATCTGCAAAAACTAAAGATAATAAACCAGTGTCAATACTGTCAAATGATGGAATCTGCAAAAACTAAAGATAAACCAGTGTCAATACCAAAGAAAGAATAAGCCATTGTTTTAGCTCAGGAAAGGAGTATAGAATGTAGTGTGTGATTCCTTGATCTCCTCAATGCACCTCTTCACTTTACTAATTCATTCCCAAGGCCACACTCTGTACCTTGCACCCAGAACTGCTCTCAGGAATCTGTTACATACCTTTCTCTGACCATATTATCCAATTATTCCGTATCTGCTGTTCACACTCATACTTGCTCTCCCACTTCATGGAGACTTCTGAGCTTGGATTCTTCCATTTTACTCTGAATCTAGCTCTTCAACTAGAGCTATCCCCGCATCCTGGCTTGATGCCATACTCAATTCTTTGTTGGGAGCTGAGTACTACTGGAGAAAAACAATACAATCATGCAGTTTGACATCACCACAATTTCTCTACATTGTAGCCAATTAA
>NW_026665471.1:0-1629 GCF_009828535.3 Hylobates moloch | reverse complement strand
GTTGGGGTATATGTGTGGTGCGTGTATTGTGGTGTATGTGTGTGTGTATGTTGGGGTATATGCATGGTGCATGTACTGGTGTGTGTGTGTGTGTGTGTGTGTGTGTTGCTGCTCCCTCCTACCACACACCCTTTCACACTCCCTGCTTTTGCACGTGCTGTTCCCTGGCCCGCAATGCCCGCCCCTTGCCTCTCCCACAATGCAAACCCTGCCCATGGATCATTCAGGGTCCAGCGCAGGCCTTTTAGGTCTTTCTCAGCCCCTCATACCTACAGGGCTCATCACTGCATGCTCTGTGCCTGCAGTATGTCCAGTGCCCACTCATCTCCAGGGAACACTCATTTCCTACCTTCTGAGGATTCCTGAAGGTCAGCTCCTTGTCCCTTGCACCCATCACCATTCCAGGTTTATAGCAGCCCCGTCCCCAACGCTCACTGAGCAAATAGATTCATTTATTCATGGCAATGTGTATTTATTGAGCGTCTACTACATGCCCGGCCATTTAAGAATTGGACCTTGCTGCATGAATGAACGAACATGGACATCTCATTCATGGAGGAGAGAGGTCAGGGGGCATGGAGTGTGGGTGCCTGTGTAGCCCCTTACATGATATTACCAGACTTGGCTTGGTTTCAGAGTGAGGGGGAGCCACCACAGGGTTTCAGCAGGGGAGAGACAGGGTCTGCCCTGGATTTTAACGCCCCCCTCTGCTGTTTTGTGGAGAGCAGACAGCAGGGGCTTGGTGGGTGTCAGCACTGAGGAGGTGACCGTTGTGCCTGGGTGGCTCCAACCTCAGGGGAGAAGGAGGAGGGATGGCGGACCCTGAAGTATCTGGAAGGCAGCGCTGGCGAAGGAGTGCAAGTGACGGGGACTCCCGTCTCCTGCCTCTTCCACTCCAACATCAAACAGCACCAGGCCTGGAGGGAGCCAAGCAGATCAAGGCCAGCACTGCCTCCTTGGGGGCGGGGCAGAGCGAGTGAGGGTCTTCTTTTGCATCCCATTGCAGGCCCCCAAACACGTCCTGATCCCAGCAGCCTTTGATCTGGTTTGATGTCTCCTTCAGCCTTCTTCCCAAGCAGGAAGGCTTTCATCCTCAGAGGCGGCTCCCAGCCCAGCTGGCTCTAGCACAGTGTGGTGGAGGGAAGGGGAGTGCATAGCTCTCCACTGGCTCAGGCTCAGAGCCCTCCTGAGACCTGGCCCGTGGTGACCCTGTGTCCCAGGTGAAGGAACTGGCTCTTGGGAGGATGGCCAGCCTGGTCACATAGCTGCAGGTTCTTGACTCCAGTGTGGACAGTGGTGCTGGAAACTGTCTGCGCTGACCTGATCAGGGGTATGCTGCCCCCTGGGGCAGTGAGGTGGCTCTACAAGGGCTGGCAAAGGGGAAGAAAAGGAAGCCTCTGGGTTTTCGGGTAGAGTGGTCAGGCAACCGTGAAAACTGCACAGATGTAGATTCAGATGAGTCGCTCATCCCTTAGGAACCATGGGTGCTTGACAGATCTTGTTTGGGAGACTTCATGGAAATGGCATGTAGGGATGCTCAGTACCGTTAGGGGAAATGTCTGTTTTTGCACAACCCATGTAGACCTCCTGGTGGAGGCTGGAGAGCATCTCAGTGGTTCTCAAAATGCT
>NW_026665470.1:0-1629 GCF_009828535.3 Hylobates moloch | reverse complement strand
CACTCCACTCCACTTCACTCCACTCCACTGTATTCCATTCCATTCCATTCCACTCCATTCCATTACATTCCTTTCTTTCGACTGCATCTCACTCTGTCACCCAGGCTGTAGTACAGAGTCACAATCTGAGCTCACATTTCATTTCACCATTCCATTTCATTCCGTTCTATCCCAATCCACTCCACTCCACTCCATAGCATTCTACTCCAATCAACTCCACTCCACTCGACTCCACTCCTTTCCATTCAATCACCTTCCATTCTAATCCATTACTCTACACTCAATTCCACTCCACTGCACCCTATTCCACTCCATTCCACTCCACTCCACTCCATTCCACTCCACTCCACTCCATTCCATTCCATTCTATTCCTCTATACTCAGCTCCCCTCCACTCCATTCCATTCCACTGCATTTCAGTCCTCTCCACTCCACTCTTCTCCACAACCCTCCACTCCAATACACTCCATTCCATTCCACTCCATTCGACTGTACTTCACTCCAATCTACTGCACTCCATTCCAATACATTCCATTCCATCCCATTCCATTCCAATTCATTGCTCTCCACTCCACTCTACTCCACTCCTCTCCACTCCACTCCTCTCCACTCCACTCTACTCCACTCCTCTCCACTCCACTCCTCTCCACTCCACTCCACTCCATTCCAGCCTATTCCATTCCACTCCATTCCACTCCACTCCACTCCATTCAATTCAATTGTATTCCTTTCTTCCGACAGTATCTCACTCTCTCACACAGGCTGGAGTGCAGTGGCACAATCTATGCTCAAATTTCGTTTCACCATTCCATTCCATTCCATTCCATTAAATTCCATTCCATTCCACTCCACGCCACTGCACTACACTCCACTCCAATCCAATCAAATCCACTTCACTGAACTTCACTCCACTCCACTAGAATCCATTCCATTCCTTTCTTTCAAGAGTATCTCACTCTGTCACCCAGCCTGCAGTTCAGTGGCACAATCTCAGCTCACATTTCATTTCGCCATTCATTTCCATTCCATTCCATTGCATTCCATTCCGTTCCATTGAACTCCACTGCACTCCTTTCCATTCCATTCCACTCCATTTCACCCCAATCCACTCCACTCCATTCCTCTCCACTTCCCTGCACTCCACCCCACTCCATACCATTCCACTCCATTCCCCTGCACTCCACTCCATTGCACCCCATTCCACACCATTCCACTCCCCTACTTTCCATTCCATCCCATTCCATTCCAGTCCCTTCCACTCCACACCACTCCACTCCTCTAAATTCCGTTCCATTCCATCCAATTCCATTCCACTCCAATCCCCTATACTCCACTACACTCCATTCCATTCCATTCTTTTCTTTCGACAGGATCTCACTATGTCACACAGGCTGTAGTGCAGTGGCACAATCTCAGCTCACATTTTGTTTCACAATTCCATTTCATTCCAATCAATTCCATTCCATTCCTTTCCATTCCATTCCATTCAACTCCACTGCACTCCACTCCACTCCATTCCACTCCACTCCATTCTACCCCTTCCACTAGACTCCACTCCATTCCACTCCTCTCCACTACACTACACTCCATTCCACTCTACTCCACTCCACTCCATTCCATTCCATCCCA
>NW_026665469.1:0-1629 GCF_009828535.3 Hylobates moloch | reverse complement strand
AACCTTGAGATGCCTCAATCCAAGGACACGAAGGTTTCCGTGACAATTGACATATATCAATACCTATTTCAAATACGTATATCAACTCAATGCTGCCTCAAAATATCAAACTTTTGTCAGAATTGGGTAGAGTGTTTCTGAAAGAACTAGTGATTAAAATAGTGCCTCATTTACATTTTAATTACATTTCTACGCCTACTACAGATATTTGACTTCCCTTGGGTGCTGTAAAGGTATTCTCTTCTGAGTACATTTCTGTTTTCCTGATGTTTACCTAATTCCCTATTAAGGCCTACAATACAACTAATTCGTCCAGTCTCTCACTACAGACCAGTGTTGCAAATTAAAACCTCAATGTGGCTCAGCGCACAGTGGCTCACACCTGTAAAGCCATTAAACTGGGAGGCCAAGCATGGCTGATCATTTGAGGTCAGGAGTTGAAGACCAGCCTGGCCAACATGGTGGAACCCCATCTGTACTAGAGACACAAAGTTAGCTGGGCATGGTAATTCTGCGTCTTTATCTCAGCTGAGGTAGCAGAATCACTTGAAACCGGGAGGAAGGTACTGCCTTTCTGATCTCAGCTGAGGCAGGAGACTCACTTGAACCTGGGAGGCAGGGGATCTAGTGAGCCGATATCAAGTCACTGCACCACAACCTGGGCTACAAGAGCGAAACGCTATCTCAAAACAAAGCAAAACAACAACACTAAAACTGTTATATATACCCTATAGAATACTTTGAAACCTCAAAAAGGAAACAAATCATATCAATTGCAACATGAATGATTCTACAGGATGTTACAGTGAGTGAAATAAAGCAAAGGCCAGTCACGGTGGCTCATGACTGTAATCCCACCGCATTGGGAGTCCAAGGCAGGTGGAGCACTTGAGCCCAGGAGTTGGAGATCAAACTGGGCGATGGGGTGAAACTCCATCTCTACAAAAAAAATACAAACAATAGACAGGTGCGGTGTTGGACGCCTATAGTCCTAGCTACTCAGGAGACTAAAGTGGGAGGATCTCTTTGACCCGGGAGGTTGAGGCCGTGGTGAGCCATGTTGGTGTCACTGTACTCCAGCCTGGTTGACAGAGTGAGACCCTGTCTCAAAAAGTATATAAATATATAATAAACTTTTAAAAAGCGAGCACAGAAAGTCGAATAATGCGTGACCTGACTGATATGAGGAACGGAAAATCGTTGAACTCATAGCTGTAGAGAGCAGAAAGGTGGTTACCCGAGGCAGGTGCCAGGGAGGGGTTGGGGAGATGTTAGTCAAATGATACCAAATTTCAGCAAGGAATGTTTCTAGAGATCTACTGAGTTACACAGCGACTGCAGTGAATAACTATGTATTGTCTACTTGAAAATAGCTGTGGGAGTAGATTTTAAACGTATTCTCATCACAATCAAATCAGGATGCGAGGAAACGAGTGTGTTAATTAGCTTGGTTTGGTCAATCCACAATGTATACATGTATGAAGACCGACGTTGTACACCATAAATATATATAATTTTCACTGGTCTATTTAAAATGAAAACTTAAATACATTATAAAACTTAAATGAAATAACATACAATGAAAAAGACTTTTATTTGTTAAATCTCCACAGAAGGAGTCTAAGTCAT
>NW_026665468.1:0-1629 GCF_009828535.3 Hylobates moloch | reverse complement strand
TGGAATGGAGGCAAAACGGAAGGAATGGAATGCAGTGGAGTGCAGAGGAGTGGAGTGGAGAAGAGTGGATTTGTATTGAATGGAATGGATTGGAGTGGAGTGGATTCTAGAGGAAAAGAATGGAATGGAATGGAATGTTATGGATTGGAATGGAATGGAATGGAATGGAAAAAAGTGCAAAGGTGTGTAGTGGAGTTGAACGGGGAAGAAAGGAAGGGGGTGGAGTGGAGTAGAATGGCGTGGAATGGAATGGAATGGAATACTATGTAGTGCACTGGAATGGAGGCGAATTGGAAGGAATGCAATGCATTGGATTGGAGAAAAGTGGAGGGGAGAAGAGTGAATTTGTATGAAACGGAATGGAATGGAATGAAGCGGAGTGGAGTGGAGTGAATTCTAGTGGAAAAGAATGGAATTGAATAGAATGGAATGGAACAGAACGGAATGGAATGGAAAGGAATGGAATGCAATGGAACAGAATTGAATGGAATGCAAAAATGTGCAGTGGAGTGTACTGTAGTGGAATGGAGAAGAAAGGAAGGCAGAGGAACGGAGTGTTATGCAGTGGAATGGAATGGAATGGAATTGAGTAAACTGGAAGGGAGGCGAAAGGGAAGGAATGGAATACAGTGGATTGGAGAGGAGTGGAGTGGAGTAGAGTACATTTGAATTGAGTGAAATGGAATGGAATGGATTGAAGTGTATTGGAGTGGATTCTAGTGGAAAAGAACGCAATGGAATGGAATGGAATGGAATTTAATGGAATGCAATGGAATGGAATGGAATGGAATGGAATAGAGTTGAAAAAATGTAGTGCAGTGTAGTGGAGTAGAAGGGAGAAGAAAGGAAGGTAGTGGAGTAGAGTGGAATAGAGTGGAATTGAATGGAAAGGAACGGAATGGAATGTAGTGCACTGGAATGGAGGCGAATGGTAAGCAATGGAGTACAGTGGAGTGGAGAGGAGTAGAGTGGAGAAAAGTGTATTTCAATTTAATGCAATGGAATGCAATGGAATGTAATGGAGTGGAGGGGAGTGCAGTGTATTGGAATTGAACGGTATGGAGAGGAGTGGAGTGGAGTGGAGTGGAATGGGAAGGAATGGAACAGAGTGGAGTGGCCTGGAGTGTAGTGTAGTGGAGAGTAGTAGAGTGGATTCAGGTGGAACGGACTGGAATGGAATAGAATGGAATGGAATGGAATGCAGTGGATTGGAACGCAGTTGCGTGGAGTGGAATGTAATGGAATGGATAGGAATGGAATGGAAAGGAATGGAATGGAATGGAATGGAAAAAAGGGCAGTGGAGTGCAATGTAGTGGAATAGAGAAGAAAGGAAGGGAGAGGGGTGGATTGCAATTGAGTGGAATGGATTGGAATGGAATGGAATGGACTGGAATGGAGGCGAATGGGAAAGAATGGAATGCAGATATTGGAGAGGAGTGTAGCGGAGAACAGTGGATTTAATGGAATGGAATGGAATGGATTGGACTGGAGTGGAGTAGATTCTAGGGGAAAAGAAGGGAATGGAATGGAATGGAATGGAATGGAAAAAAGTGCAGTAAAGTGCAATGGAGTGGAATGGAGAAGAAAGGAAGGGAGTGGAGTGGAGTGGACTTGAGTGGAATAGAATG
>NW_026665467.1:0-1630 GCF_009828535.3 Hylobates moloch | reverse complement strand
TGCTTATCAACTGAAGAAAGGATAAAAATATGTGGAAAAATTAGAAATCTTCTACACCGCTGGTGAGACTTTAAAATGTAAAACAGTCTGGCAGTTCAAAAGGCTAAACATAGAGTTATCACATGACCCAGCAATTTCACTCCTAGGTATTTACCAAAAAGAAAATAAAACAAATGCTACACAAAAAGTAGTACACAAATGTTTATAGCAACAAAAAGTAGAAATATTCATCAACTGAGGAGTGGATAAATAAAATGTGGTGTGTCTATAAAATAGAATCTTATTTGGCAACAAAAGGGAAAAAAGCATTAATGCATGCTCCAAAATGGATGAACATTAAAAATATGTTAAGTGAAAGAAGTGAGTAAAAAATGACTATGTGTTATTATGATTCCATTTATGTGAAACGCCCAGAGTAGGCAAATTCATAGTCAGAAAGTAGATGAGCAGTCACCTAGACTAGGAGGGGTTTAAAAAAGGCTGGAGAAGATAGGGAAAGATTGCTAATGGGTGAAAGTCTCTTTTAAGGAGCATTAAAATGTTCTAAAATTATATTATGATGATTATTTGTCCACCCAGTTAATATACTAAAAGAATTTGAAGTTTGTACTTTAAATGAGTGAATTACATAATGTATAAATTATATCTCAATAAAGCTGTGGAAAGTTAAAAGTATACGTAGGATGCATACAAAAATACTACTTATCTTTATAAATGAATGACATTCTGTCATTTGCAAAAACATGGATGAATTTAGAGGACATTATACTAAGTAAAATAAGCAGACACAGAAAGACAAATATCTCATAATATCAGTTATATGTGAAATCCAAAAATGTGCACTCATAGAAGTTAGGAGTAGAATGGTGGTTTAGCAGGGCGGGTGGCAGGGGTGGAAAAAGGGGAAATATTGAATGGAACAATGCTTCAGTTAGGAGAAATACATTCTGGTGATATGGTACACAGCAAAGTGACTGCAGTTACTCATAATGTAGTGCATATCTTAAAAGCGCTAAAATAATACATTTTAAATGTTTCACCATAATGTAATAAATATCTGAGGTGAAGGATATGTTATTTAGCCTAATTTCTCCATTTCACAATATTTACATATATTGTACCCCATATATATTTATTTATCAATAAAAACAAAATTTTCAAAAGTTAGAAAAACAGATGTGCTAGATCTTCATCTAAAGACATTTCTGAGAAAAATGTATCTGTTTTCTTTCAGAAGAAATTTATGCTTACTAGATATTATGATCAGGTAAAGGTTCTGCATGCTTCTATTTTGAATAATATTTTCCCCTTAGAATCACAAAGTGTGAATGCCTTTTATTTCAGAGGTCTAGCCCTAAATGGTTTAGTCAATTACGTCATGCATTCTGAAATAAGTACTGGTGTATTTGTGAAGGTACTATATATAATCGTGTCTTAAATTTAACTATCATATAAGTCTACTTTTCTAGTTAAGTCTATATTTTATAGAGGCCTTCCATATATATATAAGAGCTTTTCTGACAGTATATCCATTAAGTTTCAAAGATAAGTAAAGGAACAACTTTGCTTTTTTTTTTATTATTGTTATTATTTTTTAAGGCTAGTCAAGTGAAACAGTGGGAGTGGAGAA
>NW_026665466.1:0-1630 GCF_009828535.3 Hylobates moloch | reverse complement strand
TGCTTATCAACTGAAGAAAGGATAAAAATATGTGGAAAAATTGGAAATCATCTACACCGCTGGTGAGACTTTAAAATGTAAAACAGTCTGGCAGTTCAAAAGGTTAAACACAGAGTTATCACATGACCCAGCAATTTCACTCAAAGGTATTTACCAAAAAGAAAATAAAACAAATGCTACACAAAAAGTAGTACACAAATGTTTATAGCAACAAAAACTAGAAATATTCATCAACTGAAGAGTGGATAAATAAAATGTGGTGTGTCTATAAAATAGAATCTTATTTGACAACAAAAGGGAAAAAAGTATTAATGCATGCTCCAAAATGGATGAACATTAAAAATATGTTAAGTGAAAAAAGTGAGTAAAAAATGACTATGTGTTATTATGAATCCATTTATGTGAAACGCCCAGAGTAGGCAAATTCATAGTCAGAAAGTAGATGAGCAGTCACCTAGACTAGGAGGGGTTTTAAAAAGGCTGGAGAAAATACGGAAAGATTGCTAATGGGTGCAAGTCTCTTTTAAGGAGCATTAAAATGTTCTAAAATTATATTATGATGATTATTTGTCCACCCAGTTAATATACTAAAAGAATTTGAAGTTTGTACTTTAAATGAGTGAATTACATATTGTATAAATTATATCTCAATAAAGCTGTGGAAAGTTAAAAGTATACGTAGGATGCATACAAAAATACTACTTATCTTTATAAATGAATGACATTCTGTCATTTGCAAAAACATGGATGAATTTAGAGGACATTATACTAAGTAACATAAGCAGACACAGAAAGACAAATATCTCATAATATCAGTTATATGTGAAATCCAAAAATGTGCACTCATAGAAGTTAGGAGTAGAATGGTGGTTTAGCAGGGCGGGTGGCAGGGGTGGAAAAAGGGGAAATATTGAATGGAACAATGCTTCAGTTAGGAGAAATACATTCTGGTGATATGGTACACAGCAAAGTGACTGCAGTTACTCATAATGTAGTGCATATCTTAAAAGCGCTAAAATAATACATTTTAAATGTTTCACCATAATGTAATAAATATCTGAGGTGAAGGATATGTTATTTAGCCTAATTTCTCCATTTCACAATATTTACATATATTGTACCCCATATATATTTATTTATCAATAAAAACAAAATTTTCAAAAGTTAGAAAAACAGATGTGCTAGATCTTCATCTAAAGACATTTCTGAGAAAAATGTATCTGTTTTCTTTCAGAAGAAATTTATGCTTACTAGATATTATGATCAGGTAAAGGTTCTGCATGCTTCTATTTTGAATAATATTTTCCCCTTAGAATCACAAAGTGTGAATGCCTTTTATTTCAGAGGTCTAGCCCTAAATGGTTTAGTCAATTACGTCATGCATTCTGAAATAAGTACTGGTGTATTTGTGAAGGTACTATATATAATCGTGTCTTAAATTTAACTATCATATAAGTCTACTTTTCTAGTTAAGTCTATATTTTATAGAGGCCTTCCATATATATATAAGAGCTTTTCTGACAGTATATCCATTAAGTTTCAAAGATAAGTAAAGGAACAACTTTGCTTTTTTTTTTATTATTGTTATTATTTTTTAAGGCTAGTCAAGTGAAACAGTGGGAGTGGAGAA
>NW_026665465.1:0-1630 GCF_009828535.3 Hylobates moloch | reverse complement strand
CAGGCCAGGAGACGTTCAACGCCACCGGAGTCTTCCTGAGCCGCAACGGCTCTGTGGTCTCGGCCAGCTTCGACGGCTGGGCCGCCGTCTCGGTGACCGCGCTCTCCAACATCCTCCACGCCTCCGCCAGCCTCCCGCCCGAGTACCAGAACCGCACGGAGGGGCTCCTGGGTGAGGGCGGCTCGGACCTGCCTCTGGGGCTATTCGGAGCCAGCCGGAGCTCGGACCCCCACGCCCGCGGCCCGGGCAGCCCTGCTCGGCCTCCCTTTCTCCGCCTCCTTGGAGCAGAACCCTCGGGGCACAGAGCGGGCCGGGAGCCGAGGGGCTTCTCCAGCTTCCCCCGAGGCTCCCTTCCTGTCCTCCTCCCGCTCTAAGGGAGCATCAGGGATGGGCTCCGGGGAGGCGGGGGGCACAGCCATCCTTTCTCCCTCTCCTCTTGCCTCCCACATCCTCCCGCCCTCCTCCATCACTGCCCGCGTTTCCTCCCGCCCCTCCCGAAGGCAGACGGGCAGGGTGTGAGGGTCCGTCCTCCCGGCTCCCCTGGAGGTCTGACAGCAGGTGCAAGAGCAGAGGCTGCCAGGCCCTGGCCTCTCCCCACTGCGTCCTCCGGATGCTCCCCAGGAAGGGGACAGCCGTGTGCCCAGGGTGGCCAACCTCCCACTCTGTCCTTCAGGGCTCTGGAATAACAATCCGGAGGACGACTTCAGGATGCCCAATGGCTCCACCATTCCCCCAGGGAGCCCTGAGGAGATGCTTTTCCACTATGGAATGACCTGTGAGTCTGGGCAGGGTCCTGGGGCAGAGGGGCAGGTGAGGGGAGCCGGTATGTTTATGTCGTCCCCCTCGGCCCTGTAGGAAGCAGACCTCCATCCTCCCTAAGGTCTGAGGAATCTGTGCCCCCCCAGGGCTTCCCCCCCCCCCACCAGCCCACCTGCCTCTCTCTACCTGGAGGAGAGAATGGAGGACGTGGAGTGTCCTCTCTCACTGCAGCAGGCTCAGAAGCTGGAAACCGCTCTGGCCCTGCACTCCCACCGCCCCACCCCAAGCCATATAAAGTGAGGGGTAGAGGCGGACACAGGTGGAATAAGGCTGAGTGCCACGCCTGGTACCATCGTGCTCTGTGTGTTACAGGGCAGATCAACGGCACAGGCCTCCTTGGCAAGAGGAATGACCAGCTGCCTTCCAACTTCACCCCTGTTTTCTACTCACAACTGCAAAAAAACAGCTCCTGGGCTGAAGCTTTGATCTGTGACGGAGACAGCGCATGCATCTATGACACTCTGGCTCTGCGCAACGCAAGCATCGGACTTCACACGAGGGCAGTCAGTAAAACCTACGAGCAGGTGAATGCCACCCTCAGTAAGTGGCCCGAGGCCCCGGGAGGGCTTTTCAGAGTTGGGAGCAGATGAGGAGCTGCCCTTGCCTGACTCTGCTTTACCCTGTATATCTGCATTCACTGAGCAGATTCTTCCACTCCTGTTATTCCTCTGCTCAAACCCTTCAGTGACTTCCCTGGCTGTCTCATCCTTGCAGTGGCCTTTGGCCTGGTTCAGCTTCTCAGAGTTCTTCTCCTAGTGCTGGACCCCTTCCCAGCTCCCTCCACTCCATCCTAGTGCTGGACCCCTTCCCA
>NW_026665464.1:0-1631 GCF_009828535.3 Hylobates moloch | reverse complement strand
TTTAAATGGTAGAGTGAACATACATTGGAATTCTATCCTGCTTGACCGAAGCTCTTGATAGCGAAAGGTAGAAAAGATAGATAGTAAATAGATAGATAGATGATAGGCAGGTAGATAGATAGATGATAGATAAAGAAAATACATAGCTGTTCCAGAAAACAGAAATGGATAACTTCATGAACCAAAAGCAGAGTGATATACTTTAGAAAGGAAGCAGTCTGGAAAACCCACAGTTGCAAAGCAAATAGAATTTCCAACTGCCTCTTGTAGCCCCTTCCTGGAAGTAGTCATAGCCCAGGGTGTTTGAATTCTTCCTGTTTTTTGTTTGTTTGTTCTTTGCCTTTCTGTGGGGTTTTTATTGGTGTTGTTAGCTTTTTTTAAAAAAAATTCCCTTTCCCTGCTTTTTTATCACAGCAGCCTTTGTCATTTCAAACACCGCAAGTGTTCTTTAAAAAAAATTATATCAACCTTTCAATTAAAATACAACATGTGTGAAACTTGTCATCTGGAGAGGTGAGATGGACAAAGGAGCCCTTATTGCTGCACGTTTTCATTCTCCAAACTTCACCTTGCTCACAGTAACAGACAATGCACAAAGCCACGTTCTTATGGACTGAAATTCTGAAATCCCTTTATGCCTGGCATTTCCATCCTTCAACTTCCCCTCTCCCACGCTGTGAATGATTGTACTGGACATTTCTTTTTTAATCTCACTGACAGGGAACATAGGTAGCTCTAATATAGCTGTGAACCAGATGCTTCTGTTTCTAGCATGTATTTGTTTTGCAGCAAACGTTAACATTCATGATTTTTCACTGTCTTTTTAAAATAATTAGGCAGTATCTCATCTGAGGTAGGATGTTTCTAGTGGTTGTTTTCTGAGGAAGAAAAACTAATCTGTTCTCTTTCCACTGCACTCTAGGAACAGTAAGAGGACTTTGTGTATGAATAATTTGTTTCCACACTACAGAGTGGGTAATAAGCAGATTAGTAAAAACAATTCTGCTTCACTTCAATAACAGCCTCCTCCAACTCATTTTTTCTCAACAAACGTATTTTTCCAGCAGAAAAATCCCAGACTTCTTAGAGAACCCAATGACTTTTTGCACCTTAAATCTGTGAAATCCTCATGTTTTCTTCTGCTGTATCCATAGTTCAAACAAAGATGAGGCAAAGCTAGATGCATTTCTGAAGGAACCTAAGAACTTCCTCTCTTTCTCTCTCTGGAATGAAGTGAATTCTCCAGACCATCAGTTCTAACCTTCAAAAACAAACCTGTTTGTGAGATCTCCTTCAAATACTACTGTAGACCCCAGTGTTTATTCATTAAATTTTTTAAATATTTGTTTTATTTGGAATCAAAATATTTGTAATTTTAGTATTTGTATTAATATAACGGAGAAATGTTTAAATCTGTCTATGCCATATGTGCCTCTGGCTTACTGCCCAATTAATTGTAGCCTCAGGCTAAACTTTGGTTTCTGTCTTTAATTTTTGTCAGAAGAAATGTAACTGATCTCAAAACATCTGCTTTTATTGTAGGGACTCGTGCTGCCATCTCCATTCCTCTCTCTTTTCTTGCAGTCTGGGTGGAAGTTCTTTGATATGAACATTTCAACCACCTTCATTCT
>NW_026665463.1:0-1631 GCF_009828535.3 Hylobates moloch | reverse complement strand
CGGGTTACCCACAAAGGGAAGCCCATCAGACTAACAGCTGATCTCTCAGCAGAAACTCTACAAGCCAGAAGAGAGTGGGGGCCGATATTCAACATTCTTAAAGAAAAGAATTTTCAACCCAGAATTTGCTATCCCGCCAAACTAAGCTTCATAAGTGAAGGAGAAATAAAATACTTTACAGACAAGCAAACGCTGAGTGATTTTGTCACCACCAGGCCTGCCCTAAAAGAGCTCCTGAAGGAAGCACTAAACATGGAAAGGAACAACCGGTTCCAGCCACTGCAAAAACATGCCAAATTGTAAAGACCATCGAGGCTAGGAAGAAACTATAGCAACTAACGAGCAAAATAACCAACTAACATCATAATGACAGGATCAGATTCACACATAACAATATTAACGTTAAATGTAAATGGGCTAAATGCTCCAATCAAAAGACACAGACTGGCAAACTGGATAAGGAGTCAGGACCCATCAGTGTGCTGTATTCAGGAAACCCATCTCACGTGCAGAGACACACATAGACTCAAAATAAAGGGATGGAGGAAGATCTATCAAGCAACTGGAAAACAAAAAAAGGCAGGGGTTGCAATCCTAGTCTCTGATAAAATAGACTTTAAACCAACAAAGATCAAAAGAGACAAAGAAGGCCATTACATAATGGTAAAGGGATCAATTCAACAAGAAGAGCTAACTATCCTAAATATATATGCACCCAACACAGGAGCACCCAGATTCATAAAGCAAGTCCTGAGTGACCTACAAAGGGACTTAAACTCCCACACAATAATAATGGGAGATTTTAACACCCCACTGTCAGCATTAGACAGATCAACGAGACAGAAAGTTAACAAGGATATCCAGGAATTGAACTCAGCTCTACATAAAGTGGACCTAATAGACATCTACAGAACTCTCCACCCCAAGTCAACAGAATATACATTTTTTTCAGCACCACACCACACCTATTCCAAAATTGACCACATAGTTGGAAGTAAAGCTCTCCTCAGCAAATGTAAAAGAACAGAAATTATAACAAACTGTCTCTCAGACCACAGTGCAATCAAACTAGAACTCAGGATTAAGAAACTCACTCAAAACCGCTCAACTACATGGAAACTGAACAACCTGCTCCTGAATGACTATTGGGTACATAATGAAATGAAGGCAGAAATAAAGATGTTCTTTGAAACCAACGAGAACAAAGATACAACATACCAGAATCTCTGGGACACATTCAAAGCAGTGTGTAGAGGGAAATTTATAGCACTAAATGCCCACAAGAGAAAGCAGGAAAGATCCAAAATTGACACCCTAACATCACAATTAAAAGAACTAGAAAAGCAAGAGCAAACACATTCAAAAGCTAGCAGAAGGCTAGAAATAACTAAAATCAGAGCAGAACTGAAGGAAATAGAGACACAAAAAACCCTTCAAAAAATTAATGAATCCAGGAGCTGGTTTTTTGAAAAGATCAACAAAATTGATGGACCGCTAGCAAGACTAATAAAGAAGAAAAGAGAGAAGAATCAAATAGATGCAATAAAAAATGAAAAAGGGGATATCACCACCGATCCCACAGAAATACAATCTACCATCAGAGAATACTACAAACACCTCTATGCAAATAA
>NW_026665462.1:0-1631 GCF_009828535.3 Hylobates moloch | reverse complement strand
ACACACACACACACACACACACACACACACACACACACACACACACAGACACAGTGTTCATTCGACCCCAGCTGCCTCTGATGACCCTGCCCCGCGGGTTTTCTAAGGATTCCTGTGTTCTCTAAATGGTCTTGTCATCACCATCATTGCTTCACAGAAAGGACTCCACGGCTATTTAGCATCAAACATAGAAGCGCCATTCATTTCACTCTCTCCATCCAGCCAACCTTTATGATGGGCCAGGCCTGGCCGTGTTGAACCCTGAATGAGACAGATAGGATTCTCTGAACTCAGAGAGCTTTAATCCGAGTGGAAGAGGCCCAGATCCATTAACAAGATGCTACAAGAATGGCTCAAAACTAGAGGCACAACCAGGAACTTTGAATCTGTGTACAGGGGTCTTTGATTTAGACATGCAGTCAGGGGAGGGTTTTCTGAGAGAGTGATGAGTTATTCAAGTTTGGAAGGATAAATAGGAATTGAGTAAGCATCCAGTGGAAGGAACGGATTCTACATGGCAGGGAGAAAGTATCTCGACTCCCTGTGGCAGGAGCAAGGAAGTCAAGACTAATGTAGAGAAAGTGTATTAGTCAGCTATTGCTGTGTAACAAATCAGCACAAACTTAGCAGCTTCAAACAACATGCACTTGTTACCTCCTCATTTCCTGGGGTCAGGATTCTGACAGGGTTTAGCTGGGCCTTCTGCTCAGCATCTCATGAGGCTGCAATCCAGGTGTTAGCTGGGCTGCATTCTCATCTGAGGCTCGACTGGAGAAGAATCCACTGTCTTTTTTTGTGTGTGTGTGGAGTCTTGCTCTGTTGCCCAGGCTGGAGTGCAGTGGCACGACTTTGGCTCACTGCAACCTCTGCTTCTCAGGTTCAAGTGATTCTGCTGCCTCAGCTTCCCCAGTAGCTGGGATTACAGGTGCATGCCATGATACCTGGCTAATTTTTTATTTTTATTTTTAGTAGAGACAGGGTTTTGCCATGTTGGCCAGGCTGATCTTGAACTCCAGACCTCAAATGATCCGCCCACCTCGGCCTCCCAAAGTCCTGGGATTACAGGCATGAGCCCCCGTACCTGGCTTTTTTTTTTTTTTTAAGACAATGTTTCACTCTGTGGCCCAGGCTAGAGTGCAGTGGCACAATTGTAGCTCATTGCAGCCTTGAATTCTTGGGCTCAAATGATCCTCTTGCCTCAGTCTCATGACTCTCTGCGTGATTCTCCCACTAAGTGGGAGCTGAGAGCTTAATAAACAGTCACACAACTACACCAGCAAAGTCCAAAATGGCAGCCACTGGCCCCTTGTGGCTATTAAAACTAAAGTTAATTGTAACCCGCCAGGTGCAGTTGGCTCATGCCTGTAATCCTAGCACCATGGGGGTTCGAGACCAGCTTAGGCAACATAATAAGACCCCATCTCTATAAAAAATAGAAAAAGTAGCTGGGCATGGTAGCATGCACCTGCAGTCCCAGCTACTCAGGAGGCTGAGGATCAGTGAGCCAAGGAGGTTGAGACTGCAGTGAGGTGTGATTGTGCCACTGCACTTGAGATGGGCAAGAGGAGAGAAAGAAAGAAAGAAAGAAAGAAAGAAAGAAAGAAAGAAAGAAAGAAAGAAAGAAAGAAAGA
>NW_026665461.1:0-1631 GCF_009828535.3 Hylobates moloch | reverse complement strand
TTTCTGTTCTGTGCATTCAACTAACAGGTTTTAAGCTTACTTTTGATAGATCAGTTATGAAACACTCTTTCTGTAGAAACTGCAAGGGGACATTCTTTGCACTAAGGGGACTCAGTGGAAAAAGGAATATCTTCAAATAAAAACTACTAAGAAGCATTCTGTGAAATTTTTTTCTGTTCTGTGCATTTATCTAACAGAGTAGAAGCTTACTTTTGATAGATCAGTTATGAAACACTCTTTCTGTAGAAACTGCAAGTGCAGATTCTGAGTGCCTAGGGGCTTATAGTGGAAAAAGGAATATCTTTAAATAAAAACTACACAGAAGCATTTTGTGAACCTTCTTTCTGTTCTCTGCATTCAACTAACAGAGTTGAATCTTACTTTTGATAGAGCAGTTATGAAACACTCTTTCTGTAGAAACTGCAAGGGGACATTCGGAGCGCTAAGTGGCATATATGGAAAAATAAATATCTTCAAATAAAAACTGCACAGAAGAATTCTGTGAAACCTCTTTCTGTTCGGGGCATTCAACTAACAGGGTTGAACTTTCTTTTGATTGAGCAGTTCTTAAACACTCTTTCTGTAGAAACTGCAAAGGGACATTCAGAGCGCTAAAGGGCCTATAGTGGAAAAAGGAATATCTTCAAATGAAAACTGCACAGAAGCATTCTGTGTAACTTCTTTCTGTTCTGTGCATTCAACTAACAGAGCTGAAGCTTACTTTTGATTGAGCAGTTCTGAAACACTGTTTCTGTAGAAACTGCAAAGGGACATTCGGAGCACGAAGGGGCCTATAGTGGAAAAAGTAGTATCTTCAAATAAAAACTACACAGAAGCATTTTGTGAAACTTCTTTCTGTTCGGTGCATTCAGGTAACGGAGTTGAAGCTTACTTTTGATAGAGCAGTTATGACACCCTCTTTCTGTAGAAACTGCAAGGGGACATGCTCAGCGCTAAGGGGCCTATGCTGGAAAAATAAATATCTTCAAATAAAACCTGCACAGAAGAATTCTGTGAAACTTCCTTCTGTTCGGGGCATTCAAATAACAGGTTTGACCTTTCTTTTGATTGAGCGGTTCTGAAACACTCTTTCTGTAGAAACCTGAAAGGGACATTCAGAGCGCTAAGGGGCCTGTAGCGGAAAAAGGAATGTGTTCAAATGAAAACTGCACAGAAGCATTCTGTGAAACTTCTCTCGGTTCTGTGCATTCAACTAACAGAGTTGAAGCTTAATTTGATAGACCAGCTATGAAACACTATTTGTGTAGAAACTGCAAGGGGACATTCGGAGCACTAAGTGGCCTACAGTGAAAAAAGGGGTATCTATAAGTAAAAACTACACAGAAGCATTCTGTGAAACTTCTTTCTGTTCTGTGCATTCAACTAACAGATTTGAAACTTACTTTGGATAGAGCAGTTCTGAAACACTCTTTCTGTAGAAACTGCAACGGGACATTCTGAGCGCGAAGGGGCTTATAGTGGAAAAGGAATATCTTCAAATATAAACTACACAGAAGCATTCTGTGAAACTTCTTTCTGTTCTGTGCATTTAACTAACAGAGTTGAAGCTTACTTTTGATAGAGCAGTTATGAAACACTCTTTCTGTAGAAACGGCAAGGGGACATTCGTA
>NW_026665460.1:632-1631 GCF_009828535.3 Hylobates moloch | reverse complement strand
CCCAGGCTGGAGTGCAATGGCATGGTCTTGGCTCACTGCCACCTCTGCCTCCTAGGTTTAAGCGATTCTCCTGTCTCAGCCTCCCGAGTAGCTGGGAATACAGGTATGCGCCACCACACCTGGCTAATTTTGTATTTTTAGTAGAGATGAGGTTTCACCATGTTGGCCAGACTGGTCCCGAACTCCAGATCTCAGGCGATCCACCCGCCTCAGCCTCCCAAAGTGCTGGGATTACAGGCGTGAGCCACTGCACCCAGCCAAAATATATCTTAAAAACCCCAAACGTAAAAAAATAAAAATAAAATAAAATAAAATAAAAAAATTACAGAACAGACTTCTAAATTACCCAAGGGTCAAAGATGTAGTCACAGGGAAATTATAATTTGAAAACAGATTAAAATAATAGTGAAAATAAGTGAAACTTAAAGCTGGTTCTTTGTAACAATAAATAATAGTGATAAACCATTATCCAGATTACTGAAAGAGAGAGAAAGGAATGATAAATGTCAAGACAGCAAGAGGCCGGGCACGGTGGCTCACACCTGTAATCCCAACACTTTGGGAGGCCAAGATGGGCGGATCACCTGAGGTCAGCAGTTCAAGACCAGCCTGGCCCACATGGTGAAACCCCGTCTCTACTAAAAATCCAAAAATCAGCCAGGTGTTGTCGTGGGTGCCTGTAATCCCAGCAACTTGGAAGGCTAAGGCATGAGAATCGCTTGAACCTGGGAGGAAGAGTTTGCAGTGAGCCGAGATCTGACCACTGCAGTCTAGCCTGGGCGAGCGCAAGACTCCACCTCAAAAAAAAAAAAAAAAAAAAAAAAAGGATAACAAGAGAGTATTACTAACCAATTTATGCTCCCGAAATTCAAAATTCAATAACTTTGATGAAATCGACACATGCAAAGATACAAACTAATATTTACTGAAGAAGAAATAGCCTAAATAGTCCTATATCTATTTAAAAAATTAAATTATTCATTTAACTTCTTTTGAAAA
>NW_026665460.1:0-622 GCF_009828535.3 Hylobates moloch | reverse complement strand
ACAGAACAGACTTCTAAATTACCCAAGGGTCAAAGATGTAGTCACAGGGAAATTATAATTTGAAAACAGATTAAAATAATAGTGAAAATAAGTGAAACTTAAAGCTGGTTCTTTGTAACAATAAATAATAGTGATAAACCATTATCCAGATTACTGAAAGAGAGAGAAAGGAATGATAAATGTCAAGACAGCAAGAGGCCGGGCACGGTGGCTCACACCTGTAATCCCAACACTTTGGGAGGCCAAGATGGGCGGATCACCTGAGGTCAGCAGTTCAAGACCAGCCTGGCCCACATGGTGAAACCCCGTCTCTACTAAAAATCCAAAAATCAGCCAGGTGTTGTCGTGGGTGCCTGTAATCCCAGCAACTTGGAAGGCTAAGGCATGAGAATCGCTTGAACCTGGGAGGAAGAGTTTGCAGTGAGCCGAGATCTGACCACTGCAGTCTAGCCTGGGTGGCAGGAACACCCCCACTAAAAAAAAAAAAAAAAAAAAAAAAAGGATAACAAGAGAGTATTACTAACCAATTTATGCTCCCGAAATTCAAAATTCAATAACTTTGATGAAATCGACACATGCAAAGATACAAACTAATATTTACTGAAGAAGAAATAGCCTAAAT
>NW_026665459.1:1335-1632 GCF_009828535.3 Hylobates moloch | reverse complement strand
GATGTGTGCGGTTGTGATGCTGTCTGTTCATGTGGTGTGTGTGTGTGGTGTGTATGGTGTGTGTGGTGTGTGTGGGGTGTGGTGTTGTGTGTGGTTTGTGTGATGTGTATGGTATGTGTGCTTGTGTGTATGTGATGTGTGATGTGTGTGGTGGTGTGTGGTTGTGTGATGTGTGTATGTAATGTATGTGTGTACATGTATATGTGGTGTGTATGATTATGCATGTGTGGTGTATATGGTAGGTATGGTGTGTGTGATTGTGTTCATGTTGTTTGTATGATGTGTATATGTGTGATT
>NW_026665459.1:489-1240 GCF_009828535.3 Hylobates moloch | reverse complement strand
TGTGTGTGGTTGTGTGATGCGTGTGGTTGTGTATTTGTGTGTGGAGTGTGCGTACTGTGTGTGGTGTGTGGTTGTGTGTGATTGTGTGATGTATGATGAATGTGATGTGTGTGGTTGTGGTGTATGTGGTTGTGTGTGATGTATGTGGTTGTGAATTTGTGTGTGAGGTATGTGGAGTGGGTGTATTGTGTGTGGTTGTGTGCAGTGTGTTATTGTATGCGATTATGTGATGTGTGATGAATGTGATGTGTGTGGTTGTATGTGGTGTGTGTGGTATATGTGTGTTGTATGTATGTGATGTGTGTGGTTGTGTGGTGTGTGTGGTGTGTGGTATGTGTGGTTTTATGATGTGTATGGTTGTGTATTTGTGTGTAGGGTGTGTGTAGTGTGTGTGGTTGTGTGTAGTGTGTGATTGTGTGATGTGTGATGAATAAGATGTGTATGGTTGTGTGTGGTTTGTGTGGTATATGTGTGGTGTGTATGTGATGTGTGTGGTTGCGTGGTTGTGTGTGTGGTTGTATGATGTGTGTGGTTGTGTGTGGTCTGTGTGGTTGTGTGTATGTGATTTGTGTGGTTGTATAGGTGGTGTGTAGTGTGTGTGGTTGTGTGATATGTGTGGTTGTGTGTATTTTGTGTGGTTGTGTGTATGTGACTGCGTGATGTATGTGATGTGTGGTTGTGTGTATTGTGTGTGGTTGTATGTGGTTGTGTGATGTATGTGATGTGTGTGGTTATATGTGGTGTGTGTGGT
>NW_026665459.1:0-479 GCF_009828535.3 Hylobates moloch | reverse complement strand
TGTGTGTGGTTGTGTGATGCGTGTGGTTGTGTATTTGTGTGTGGAGTGTGCGTACTGTGTGTGGTGTGTGGTTGTGTGTGATTGTGTGATGTATGATGAATGTGATGTGTGTGGTTGTGGTGTATGTGGTTGTGTGTGATGTATGTGGTTGTGAATTTGTGTGTGAGGTATGTGGAGTGGGTGTATTGTGTGTGGTTGTGTGCAGTGTGTTATTGTATGCGATTATGTGATGTGTGATGAATGTGATGTGTGTGGTTGTATGTGGTGTGTGTGGTATATGTGTGTTGTATGTATGTGATGTGTGTGGTTGTGTGGTGTGTGTGGTGTGTGGTATGTGTGGTTTTATGATGTGTATGGTTGTGTATTATGTGTGATTGTGTATATGCGATGTGTGTGGTTGTGTGTGGCATGTGTGGTTGTGTGTGCGATGTGTGTGTTTGTGTGTGGGGTGTGTGTATCATGTGCAATTGTGTGTATGT
>NW_026665458.1:0-1632 GCF_009828535.3 Hylobates moloch | reverse complement strand
CAAAAGTGAAGTTCAACTCTGTTAGTTGAATGCACAGAACAGAAAGAAGTTTCACAGAATGCTTCTGTGTAGTTTTTATTTTAAGATATTCCTTTTTCCAGTATAGACCCCTTAGTGCTTGGAATATCCACTTGCAGTTTCTACAGAAAGAGTGTTTCAGAACTGCTCAATCAAAAGTAATGTTGAACTCTGTTAGTTGAATGCATACAACGAATGAAGTTTAACAGAATGCTTCTGTGTAGTTTTTATTTGAAGATATTCCTTTTTCCACTATTGGCCCCTTTGCGCTCCTCCTGTCCACTTGAAGTTTCTACAGAAGGAGTGTTTCAGAACTGCTCAATTTAAAGTAAGTTTCAACTCTGTTAGTTGAATGCACAGAACAGAGAGTACTTTCACAGAATGCTTCTGTGTTGCTTTGAATTGAAGATATTACTTTTTCCACTCTACGCCCCTTTGCGCTCCGCATGTCCACTTGCAGTTTCTACAGAATGAGTGTTTCAGAACTGCTCAATGAAAAGTAAGTTTCAACTCTTTTAGTTGAATGCACAGAACAGAAAGATGTTTCACAGAATGCTTCTGTGTAGTTTATATTTGATGATATTCCTTTTTCCACTGTAGGCCCCTTAGCGCTCCGAATGTCCACCTGCAGTTTCCACAGAAAGAGTGTTTTAGAACTGCTTTATCAAAAGTAACGTTGAACTCTCTCAGTTGAATGCACAGAACAGAAAGAAGTTTCACAGAATGCTTCTGGGTAGTTTTATTTGAACATATTACTTTTTCCACTATAGTCCCCTGAGCGCTCAGAATATCCACTTGCAGTTACTACAGAAAGAGTGTTTCAGAACTGCTCAATCAAAAGTAGCGTTCATCTCTGTTAGTTGCATGCACAGAACAGAAAGATGTTTCACAGAATGCTTCTGTGTAGTTTTTATTTGAAGATATTGCTTTTTCCGCTATACGCCCCTTAGCGGTCTGAACGTCCAATTGCAGTTTCTACAGAGAGAGTGTTTCGGAACTGCTCAATGAAAAGTAAGGTTTTACTCTGTTTGTTGAATGCACATAACAGTGCGTAGTTTCACAGAATTCTTCTGGGTAGTTTTTATTTGAAGATATTCCTTATTCCACTCTAGTGCCCTTACCGCTCAGAATATCCACTTGCAGTTTCTACAGAAAGAGTGTTTCAGAACTGCTCAGTAAAAAGTAAGGTTCAAACCAGTGATTTGAATGCACAGAAGAGAAAGAAGTTTCACAGAATGTTTCTGTGTAGTTTTTATTTGAAGACATTTCTCTTTCCACTATAGGGCCCTTAGCCCTCAGAATGTCCACTTGCAGTTTCCACAGAAAGAGGGATTCAGAACTTCTCAAACAAAAGTAAAGTTCAATTCTGTTATTTGAATGCACGGAAGAGAAACAAGTGTCACAGAATCCTTCTGTATTGTTTTTATTTGAAGATATTTCTTTTTCCACTATATGCCCCTTTCGTTTGCCGTGTCCACTTGTAGTTTCTACAGAAAGTGTGTTTCAGAACTGCTCAATCAAAAGTACGGTTCAACTCTGTTAGTTGAATTCACAGAACAGAAAGAAGTTTCACAGAATGCTTCTGTGTAGTTTTTAGTTGAAGATATTCCTTTT
>NW_026665457.1:0-1632 GCF_009828535.3 Hylobates moloch | reverse complement strand
GGCAATCGAAGAAGTGTAGCTGGGAGTACTATGTGAGATAATCTCAGTGGTGGTGATTGAAGAAGTGAAGCTCGGTGTACTGTGTGAGGTGGTCTCAGTGGTGGTGATTGAAGTAGTGAAGCTGGTAGTACTGTGGGATGTGGACTCGGTGATTGTGGTTAAAGAAGTGAAGCTGGGAGTCCCACGTGAGGTGGTCCCAGTTGTAGTGATTGAAGAAGTCAAGCTGGAAATACTGTGGGATGTGGCCTCGATGGTGGTGGCCAAAGAAGTGAAACTGGGAGTATTGTGGGATGTGGTCTCAGTGGTGGTGATTGAAGAAGTGAAAATGGGAGTACTGTGTGAGGTGATCTCTTTGGTGGTGATCGCAGAAGTGAAGCTCGGAGGATTGTGTGGGGTGGACTTTGTGGTGGTGATCAAAGAACTTGAGCTGGAAGAACTCTGTGAGGTTGTCTCTGTGGTGGTGATCAAAGCACTGAAGCTGGAAGTACTGTGTGAGATAGTCTTGGTGCTGGTGATCGATGAAGTGAAGCTGGGAGTACTGTGTGAGGTGCTCTTGGTGGTGGCGATCGAAGAAGTGAAAATGGGAGTACTGTGTGAGGTGATCTCTGTGGTGGCAATCGCAGAAGTGAAGCCCGGAGGACTGTATGAGGTGGACTCGGTGGTGGTGATCAAAGATGTGAAGCTGGGATTACTGTGTGAGGGGGTCTCAGTGGTAGTGATCGAAGAAATGAAACTGGGAGGACTGTGTGAGGTAGTCTCGGTGGTGGGGATGGAAAAAGTGAAGCCTGGAGGATTGTGTGAGGTGGTCTCAGGGGTGGTGATGGAAGAAGTGAAGATGGGAGTACTGTGTGAGGTGGTCTTTGTGGTGGCGATCACAGAAGTGAAGCTGGGAGGACTGTGTGAGGTGGACTCCGTGGTGGTGATGAAAGAAGTGAAGCTGGGATTACTGTGTGAGGGGGTTTCGGTGGTAGTCACTGAAGAAGTGAAGCTGGGAGGACTGTGTGAGGTGGTCTCTGTGGTGGTGATTGAAGAAGTGAAGCTGGGAGGACTGTGTGAGGTGGTCTCGGTGGTGGCGATCGAAGAAGTGAAGCCAGGAGTATTGTGTGATGTGGTCTCACTGGTGGCGATTGAAGAAGTGAAGCCAGCAGTACTGAGTGAGATTGTCTCAGTGGTGGCAATCGAAGAACTAAAGCGGAGGGTATTGTGTGAGCTGGCCCCAGTGGTGGCGATGAGAGAAGTCAAACTGGGAGTATTCTGTGAAGTGGTCTTGGTGCTGGCAATCGCAGAAGTGAACCTGGGAGTACTGCGTGAGGTGGTCTTGGTGGTGGCGATCGCAGAGGTGAATCTGGGAGGACTGGTTGAGGTGGTCTTGGCGTTGTCAATTGAAGAAGAGAAGGCAGGAGGACTACGTGAAGGGGTCTTAGTGGTGGTACTGGAGGAAGTGAAGCTGTGAGGACTGTGTGAGGTGGTCTCGGTGGTGGGGATTGAAAAAGTGAAGCCTGGAAGACTCTGTGAGGTGGTCTCGGTGGTGGTGATCGAAGTAGTGAAGCTGGGAGTACTGTGTGAGGTGGTCTCTGTTGTGGTGATCAAAGAAGTGAAGATGGGAGGACTGTATGACTGGGTCTCAGTGGT
>NW_026665456.1:0-1632 GCF_009828535.3 Hylobates moloch | reverse complement strand
TATGGCTGAAGAAATTGTAAATTGCCTGAATGCCGGTGGTGTAGATCATAGGGTGTGTTTTTAAGGCCCTCACAAGTCTTGAGATAGAAGGGAAAATAATGGGAAGAAATTGGAGAATGTATGGTTACATTAGGTAGGGTTGTTTTAGGAATTGCCTCAAATCGGGGCTAAGTGCTTCTTCCAGATGAGACTGTATTTTGGTTATCTAATCAAAATCAAAATTTTAGAACCCAAGAGAACTGGTAGTGGTCAGAGGTTATCATATGCCTTTTTTATTATCTAGTAAATGCAATTCCCAAATGACGTGTGGATAGTACTGACATTACTTTCAGACCTGAGGGTGGAGAACTTTGATTCTGTTAAAGGGTCCTGTGTTCTAACTGCAGTTTGTTTCTTGGTAATTGGGAGTGAAAAAGAATAGAGCTGTCATGAGCTGTGGGGCTCTGAACCACAGGGCCTGACAGGGCAGACAGTGGGATGGTGCTCAAATCTATCTCCTTCTTTTCAGGGCTTAACCTCATTATAATTGGAGGGTGAGGTTCTTGCCAGGCAGTCTTGCTAAATCTTAAAGCAACAAATTTTTCTCACCGTAAGCTAGAGAGATATACATTTCACAGGTGTAGGTAGCAGAATCCCTAAATGAGAGTGTGAGTTTTGTTTATATTCTTCATTCTTATACAAACAGGGAGCTATCTTTATAAGAAAGGGTATAGCTACATATGACATATCACACTTGGGAACAAGGATCACAAATATAGTAATAGTCCTTTGATATCAACAGAGGGCAAATCCAACATGGCTGACACCAACAGCAATTCATAGCTGTAGGGAGAATTTTCCTGAAAATTCTCTAAACTGGATCTCATATAGAAATTCCATATGAATATCAGCTTTTTAAGTGACAAATTAAGGCAAGAAACACTCTGCTTCTATAAGGTGAGGAGGAATTATGAAGTTAGTAAAATCTACATTCTGTTAATTAGATAAGCTTCTGAGTTTTGTATATTATTCTGGGAGTCTAAAGGACCATGATTAGAAAAGGTTGAGCAGTTAAATATACAACTAGATTGGACAGTACATTTGGAACTCATGGTTTTGATATGCATAGATTATATGTAGCAACACAATAAAGAATGTCACTACAAAATGATGAATAAAAATATTTTTAAAAAGAAAAGTATGATACAGAATTGATAAACCTCATTAGGTGTCAAGAAGACCAGAATTTTGGAGGAAAAAAATAAAAATAAAATTTCACGTACTAGCTAATGTCAATTGAGAAAAACGACAAGTCTCAATCATTTTAGGTTTATTTGCCAAAGTTAAGGCTAGGCACCTGGGAGACAGGCCTATACCTTCCTCCGAAGATGATTTTGAGGGGTCCAAATTTAAAGGGGAAAGGGCTGGATATTGAGAAGTACACAATTTTCATATAAGAGGAAGGTAGGAAAAAATATTCATGCCTTTGGCTCAGTGAATCTGTATTTATATATATACATATATACAGATATATAGTGTCTGTTTTCTCCCATTCTATATTTGTCTTTATCACTAAGAGAAAGTCTTCATGATTAAAGTTTTGCTCGTGGCTGGTTACAACTACCATGAGAGATAACGGGAAGGAAAAGAATG
>NW_026665455.1:0-1632 GCF_009828535.3 Hylobates moloch | reverse complement strand
GGGGTGGTGATTCCCAGAAGCTTCATCATCGGATGGTGGCTCCCAGAGGCTTCATCCTCTGGGTATTGAATCCCAGAAGCTTCATCATCGGTGTGGGGACTCCCAGAAGCCTCATCATCGGGGTGTTGACTCACAGAAGCTTCATGATCGAGGTCGTGACTCACAGAAACTTATTAATTGGGGTGGTATCTAAAAGAAGCTTCATCATCGTTGGGATGGGACTCCCAGAATCTTCATCATCATCAGGGTGGTGACTCACAGAAGCTTCATTATCATTGGGCTGTTTCTCCCAGAAACTTCACCATCATCGTTGAGGTGACTCCCAGAATCTTCATCATCATCGGGGTGGTGAATGCCAAAAGCTTTATCATTGTAGGGGTGGTGTCTCCCAGAAGCTTCATCAACATTGGGGTGGTGACTCCCAGAAGATTCATCATCAGGGTGGTGACACCCAGAAGTATCATCTGCGGTGTTGTTCTTTCCAAAATCTCCATCATCGGGGTGGTGACTCCCAGAAGTTTCATCATTGGCGTGGTGATTCCCAGAAGCTTCATCGTCGGGTGGTGACTCCCAGAAGCTTCCTCATCGGTGTGGTTATTGTCAGAAGGTTCATCATAGGGGTGGTGATTCCCAGAAGCTTCATCGTTGTGGTGGTGACTCCAAGAAGCTTCATCATTTGGGTGGTGGCTCCCAGAAACTTCATCATCGGGGTGGTGATTCTCAGAAGTTTCATCATCGCGGTGATGACTCCCAGAAGCTTCATCATGGTGGTGGTGAACCCAAGAAGGTTCATCATTGGGATGAGGACTCTCAGAAGCTTCATCATCATCAGGGTGGTGACTCCCTGAAGCTTCATTATCACAGGGGTGGTGACTCCCAGAAGCTTCATCATTATCGGGGTGGTGACTCCCAGAAGATTCATCATCATCCCCGTGGTGACTCTGATAAGTATCATCAGTGGGGTGGTGCTTCCAAAAATCTCCATCATCAGGGTGGCGACTCCCAGAAGTTTCATCATCGGGGTCATGATTCCCAGGAGCTTCATGGTCGGATGGTGACTCACAGAAGCTTCCTCATCGGGTTTTTTAGTCACAGAAACTTCGTCATCTGGATGGTGAATCCCAGAATCTTCATCATCGGGGTGGTGACTCCCAGAAGATTCATCATAGGTGTGGCGACTCCCAGAAGCCTCATCATCGGGGTGGTGACTCCCAGAAGTGTCATCATCATCAGGGCTATGATTCCAAGAAGCTTCATCATTGGGTTGGTGACTCCCAGAAACTTCATCATCAGGGCTTCGACTCCCAGAATCTTCATCATCTTCGAGGTATATACTCTCAGAATCTTCATCATCATCGGGGTGGTGACTCCCAAAAGCTTCATCATCATCGGGTTGGTGACTCCCAGAGCTTTATTATTGTCGAGTTGGTGACTCCCAGAAGCTTCATCATCACAGGGTCGGTGACTCCCTGTAGCTTCATCATCAGGGTGTTGACTCCCAGAAACTTCATCATGGTGGTGGTGAATCACAGAAGCTTCATCATGGGGGTGGTGACTCTCAGAAGCTTCTTCATCATCTGGAAGGTGAATCCGTGAATCTTCATCATCGGGGTGGTGATTCCCAGAAGCTTC
>NW_026665454.1:0-1632 GCF_009828535.3 Hylobates moloch | reverse complement strand
TCGCTCTTGTTGCCCAGGCTAGAGTGCAATGGCGGGATCTCGGCTCACGGCAATCTCCGCCTCCCGGGTTCAAGTGATTCTCCTGCCTCAGTCTCCTGAGCAGCTGGTATTGCAGGCATGCGCCACCAAGCCCGACTAATTTTGTATTTTTAGTAGAGACGGGGTTTCTCCATGTTGGTCAGGCCGGTCTCAAACTCCCAACCATAGGCGATCCGCCCGCCTGGGCCTCCTAAAGTGTTGGGATGGATTACAGGCGTGAGCCACCGCGTCCAGCCTAAAATTGTTGAATTTTATAGTATGTAAATTTAATCTCAATAAAGCTGTCTCATATATATATGTGTGTGCATATATATATATATGTGTGTGCATATATATATATATGTATATATTCATACAGAGTCTAGCTCTGTCGCCCAGGCTGGAGTGCAGTGGCGCGATCTTGGCTCACTGCAACCTCCCGCTCCCGGGTTCAAACAATCCTCTGCTTCAGCCTCCCGAGTAGCTGGGATTACAGGCGCTGGCCACCACTCCCGGCTAATTTGTGTATTTTTAGCAGAGACAGGGTTTCACCATCTTGGCCATGCTGGTCTTTAACTCCTGACCTCGTGATCTACCCGCCTCGGCCTCCCAAAGTGCTGCGATTACAGGCGTGAGTCACCTAGCCCGGCCTCAACTGCTTTTTAACATGAGGAAAAGTGGTTTAAGAATGTCTCAAAAATTTGAAAATACCGATTGATCAGTAATTTTGTTTTGTTTTGGTTTGGTTTGGTTTTTGGTTTTTGGTTTTGTTTTTTGTTTTTTTTTTTTTGAGACGGAGTCTCGCTCTCGCCCAGGCTGGAGTGCAGTGGCGCGATCTCAGCTCACTCCAAGCTCCGCCTCCCGGGTTCACGCCATTCTCCTGCCTCAGCCTCCCGAGTAGCTGGGACTACAGGCGCCCGCCACCACGCTCGGCTAATTTTTGGTATTTTTTAGTAGAGACGGGGTTTCACCATGTTAGCCACGACGGTCTCGATCTCCTGACCTCGTGATCCGCCCGCCTCAGCCTCCCAAAGTGCTGGGATTACAGGCGTGAGCCACCGCGCCCGCCCATCGGGGTTTTCTTGGATCTGCTTCTTTAAAAAAAATACAGCGAACTTTGGATGCTTTTTTTTTTTTTTCTTTGAGTTTCGCTCTTGTTGCCCAGGCTAGAGTGCAATGGCGGGATCTCGGCTCATGGCAACTCCGCCTCCCGGGTTCAAGTGATTCTCCTGCCTCAGCTTCCCAAGTAGCTGGGATTACAGGCATGTGCCACCACGCCCGGCTAATTTTGTACTTTTAGTAGAGACGGGGTTTCTCCACGTCGGTCAGGCTGGTCTGGAACTCCCAACCTCAGGTGATCCGCCCTCCTGGACCTCCCAAAGTGTTGGGATTACAGGCCTGAGCCACGACCCCGGATAATTTCTTTAGTGTTTTAGTAGAGACGGGGTTTCAACATGTTGGTCAAGCTGGTCTCAAACTCTTGACCTCAGATGATCCACCCTCCTCAGCCTCCCAAAGTGCTGGGATTACATGAGTGAGCCACCGTGCCCAGCCTAAAATTGGTGAATTTTTTGGTATTTTTTAGTAGAAACGGGGTTTCACCATCTTGGCCAG
>NW_026665453.1:193-1632 GCF_009828535.3 Hylobates moloch | reverse complement strand
TGATTGAGCAGTTCTGAAACACTCTTTCTGTAGAACCTGCAAAGGGATATTCAGAGCGCTAATTGGTCTATAGTGGAAAAAGGGATATCTTCAAATGAGAACTGCTCAGAAGCATTCTGTGAAACTTCTTTCTGTTCTGTGCATTCAAGTAACTGAGTTGAAGTTTACTTTTGATTGAGCAGTTCTGCAGCACTGTTTCTGTAGAAACTGCAAGGGGACATTCGGAGCACTAAGGTGCCTAAGGTGGAAAAAGGAATATCTTCAAATAAAAGTACACAGAAGCATTCTGTGAAACTTCTTTCCGTTCTGTGAATTCAACTAACGGAGTTGAAGCTTACTTTTGATAGAGCAGTTACGAAACACTCTTTCTGTAGAAACTGCAAGGGGACATTATTAGTGCTAAGGGGCCTACAGTGGAAAAGGGAATATCTTCAAATAAAAACTACACAGAAGCATTCTGTGAAACTTCTTTCTGTTCTGTGCATTCAATAAACAGATTTGAAACTTACTTTAATAGAGCAGTTATGAAACACTCTTTCTGTAGAAACTGCAAGGGGACATTCTGAGCGCTAAGGGGCCTACAGTGGGAAAAGTAATATCTTCAAATAAAAACTACACAGAAGCATTCTGTGAAACTTCTTTCTGTTCTGTTCATTCAACTAACAGAGTTGAAGCTCAGTTTGGATAGAGCAGTTATGAAACACTCTTTCTTTAGAAACTGCATAGGGACATTCGGATCGCTAAGGGGCCTGTAGGGGAAAAAGGAATATCTTCAAATAAAAACTACATAGAAGCATTCTGTGAAACTTCTCTCTGTTCTGTGCATTCAACTAACAGAGTTGAAGTTTACTTTTGATAGAGCAGTTCTGAAACACTCTTTCTATAGAGACTGCAAGTGGACATTCTGAGTGCTAAGGTGCTTATAGTGGAAAAAGGAATATCTTCCCATAAAAACTACACAGAAGCCTTTTGTGAAACTTCTTTCTGTTCTGTGCATTCAACTAACAGATTTGAAGGTTACTTTTCATACAGCAGTTATGAAACCCGCTTTCTGTAGAAACAGCAAGGTGATATTCTAAGCGCTAAGGGGCATACAGTGGAAAAAGGAATATTTTCCAATAAACACTACACAGAAGCATTCTGTGAAACTTCTTTCTATTCTGTGCATTCAACTAACAGAGTTGAAGCATACTTTTGATTGAGCCGTTCTGAAACAATCTTTCTGTAGAAACTGCAAGGGGACATTCTGAGCGCTAAGTTGCCTATAGTGGAAAAAAAATATCTTCAAATAAAAACTACACAGAAGCATTCTGTGAAACTTGTTTCTCTTCTGCGCATTCAACTAACAGAGTTGAACCTTATTTTTATTGAGCAGTTCTGAAACACTCTTTCTGTGGAAACTGCAAGGAGACATTCGAAGAACTAAGGGTCCTATACTG
>NW_026665453.1:0-115 GCF_009828535.3 Hylobates moloch | reverse complement strand
TCTGTTCTGTGCATTCAACAAACAGAGTTGAAGCTTCCTTTTGATTGAGCAGTTCTGAAACACTGTTACTGTGGAAACTGCAAGGGAACATTCGGAGCACTGAGGGGGTTACAGT
>NW_026665452.1:0-1633 GCF_009828535.3 Hylobates moloch | reverse complement strand
CAGTTCTGAAACACTCTTTCTGTAGAAACTGCAAGTGGATATTCCGGGCGCTAAGGGGTCTACACTGAAAAAGGAATATCTTCAAATAAAAACTACACAGAAGAATTCTGTGAAACTACTTTCTGTTCTGTGAATTCAACCAACAGAGTTGAACATTACTTTTGAATGGGCAGTTCTTAAACACTCTTTCTGTAGAAACTGCAAGTGGATATTCCGGGTGCTAAGGGGTCTACACTGAAAAAGGAATATCTTCAAATAAAAACTACACAGAAGCATTCCGCGAAACTCCTGTCTCTTCTGTGAATTCAACTAACAGATTTGAAAATTACTTTTGATTGAGCAATTCTGAGTCACTCTTGCTGTAGAAACTGCAATGGGATATTCCGAGCGGTAAGGAGCCTATAGTGGAAAAAGTAATATCTTCAACTAAAAACTACACAGAAGCATTCTGTGAAACTTCTTTCTCTTCTGTGAATTCAACTAACAGAGTTGAACTGTACTTTTGATGGAGCAGTTCTGAAGCACACTTTCTGTAGAAACTACAAGTGGACACGCTGAACAAAAAGGACATATAGTGGAAAAAGGAATATCTTCAAATAAAACAACACAGAAGCATTCTGTGAAACTTCTTTCTGTTCTATGCATTCAACTAACAGAGTTGAACCGTACTTTTGATTGAGCAGTTCTCAAACACACTTTCTGTAGAAACTACAAGTGGACACGCCGAACGAAAGGGGCATATAGTGGGAAAAGGATTATCTTCAAATGAAAACAACACAGAAGCATTCTGTGAAACTTACTTCTGTTCCGTGCATTCAAATAACGGAGTTGAACTTTACTTTTGTTTGAGAAGTTCTGAATCCCTCTTTCTGTGGAAACTGCAAGTGGACATTCTGAGGGCTAAGGGGCCTATAGTGGAAAGAGAAATGTCTTCAAATAAAAACTACACAGAAATATTATGTGAAAATTCTTTCTCTTCTGTGCATTCAAATCACTGGGTTGAACCTTACTTTTTATTGAGCAGTTCTGAAACACTCTTTCTGTAGAAACTGCAAGTGGACGTTCAGAGCGCTAAGGGGCGTATAGCGGAAAAAGCAATATCTTCAAATAAAAACTACACAGAAGCATTCTGTGAAACATCTTTCTGTTCTGTTCATGCATCTAACAGAGATGAACGCTACTTTTGATTGAGCAGTTCTGAAACACTCTTTCTGTAGAAACTGCAAGTGGACATTCTGAGCGCTCATGGACTATAGTGGAAAAAGGAATATGTTCAAATAAAAATACCCAGAAGAATTCTGTGAAACTTCTTTCTGTTCTGTGCATTCAACTGACAGAGTTCAACATTACTTTTGATAAAGCAGTTTTAAAACACTCTTTCTGTGTAAAGTGCAGTTGGACATTCGAAGCGCAAAGGGGCCTGCAGTGGAAAAAGGAATATCATCAAATAAAAACTACACAGAAGCATTCTGTGAAACAACTTTCTGTTCTGTGCATTCAACTAACAGAGTTGAAACTTACTTTTCATTGAGCAGTTCTGAAACACTCTTTCTGTAGAAACTGCACGTGGACATACGGAGCGCAAAGGGGCATAGAGTGGAAAAAGTAATAGCTTCAAATCAAAGTAACACAG
>NW_026665451.1:0-1633 GCF_009828535.3 Hylobates moloch | reverse complement strand
CGCGATCTCGGCTCACTGCAAGCTCCGCCTCCCGGGTTCACGCCATTTTCCTGCCTCAGCCTCTGGAGTAGCTTGGACTACAGGCGCCCGCCACTGCGCCCGGCTAATTTTTTGTATTTTTTTAGTAGAGACGGGGTTTCACCGTGTTAGCCAGGATGGTCTCGATCTCCTGACCTCGTGATCCGCCCGCCTCGGCCTCCCAAAGTGCTGAGATTACAGGCGTGAGCCACCGCGCCCGGCGGAAGTCTGTTTTCTTGAGAGAAGTAAAATGAAACCAGTTGGGGAGTCCCTGGAGTTTTGCTGCTCTGGGTGTAGTAAGGATGATCTGGTAAAGTCCCTTCCATTTAGGTGTGAGGTGGGGATTGGGGGTAGGGCTGAGATCTTTTACTAGAACCCAGTCTCCTGGCTGTAGGAAGGGATTAGAGGAGTTGGCGATGGGTTGTGGCAAGTATTTGTCAGCGTATTCCCAAATGAAATGGTGGATGGTATGCAGAAGAGGAGAAACGAGAGGGGTTGGTAGAGGTGGGGCTTGACCCTGAGGTGCAGCAAAAGGGGCGAGTGGTCTCCTATACATGAATTCAAAGGGTCCGAGCATCAGAGGCTTACTTGGGAGCACCCGAATTTTTGGAAGGGCTAAAGGCAAAAGGGTAACCCAGTCTTTATGTGTCTGGAGTGAGTACCTGGTGAGGGTGTTTTCTAGAATGCCATTCGTTTTCTCAACCTTTCCTGAAGACTGAGGTTGATAGGGGATGCATAGCTTCCAGGAGATTTGTAGGGCCCCTGCAAGTGTTTGAGTAATTTGAGAAATGGATTCAGGAACATTATCAGATTGAAAAGAAAGAGGCACCCTGAACCTGGGGATAATTTCTGTTATTAATTTGGAAGCGACAGTAGAAGCTCGTTTGTTTGTTGTGGGAAAGGTCTCAACCCATCCCGAAAAGGTATCAACCAGAACTAAAAGAAATTGAACCCTTTTTACTGGGGGCATATGGGTAAAATCAATTTGCCAATCCTGTTTTGGAAGGTGTCCTCTGGCTTGGTGGGTTGGGAAAGAAGGGGGTTTGGTACTGGAGTAGGGTGAAGCTTTTTGGCAAATAGAGCATTGATGGGAAATGGCTTTTAACTCTTCTTTTATATCTGGGGTTAAGTGTATATGGAAACTTAAGAAATGGTGTAGAGGGGAATGGCTAGTGTGGAAGAGGTTGTGAATGTCCTGTAGAAGAGTTGTTTATTCAGGGTCAGGTAGGACTAATTTGTTTTGTATGAACCAGTATGTAGGGTTTGAATTGTGCCCCTGTCATGATTAGTTGTTGTGTCTGGTGTTCTGGATAAAAAGAAGGGATATGGGCCGGGCGCGGTGGCTCACGCCTGTAATCCCAGCACTTTGGGAGGCCGAGGCGGGTGGATCACGAGGTCAGGAGATCGAGACCATCCTGGTTAACACGGTGAAACCCCGTCTCTACTAAAAATACAAAAAAATTAGCCGGGCACGGTGGCGGGCGCCTGTAGTCCCAGCTACTCCGGAGGCTGAGGCAGGAGAATGGCGTGAACCCGGGAGGCGGAGCTTGCAGTGAGCCAAGATCGCACCACTGCACTCCAGCCTGGGTGACAGAGTGAGACTCCGTCTCAAAAA
>NW_026665450.1:0-1633 GCF_009828535.3 Hylobates moloch | reverse complement strand
ACTCTCCGGGGGCCAGGGTCTGAGCCTCGCCTGGGGCCCTGCACCGCATAGGGCTGTTTGTTTGTTTGTTTTTGAGACGGAGTCTCGCTCTGTTGCCTAGGCTGAAGTGCAGTGTGGCAATCTAAGCTCACTGCCTGGGCAACAAGAGTGAAATTCCATCTCAAAAACAAAAAACAAACAAACAAAAAACTCCAGGCTGTATCCCTGGAGGAGAAGAGAACCAAGGTCCCCGGAGAGTTCCTGGAAGAGGCCCCTGTGTGTCCGATGAGGTCACAAAGCCCCTCCACCAGAGGCTCCTCCCCCAGAACCCTGCTGTCCACCCTGGCAGGGCCATGGCAAAGGCCCGTGTCTCCCAGCCTGGGGCATCCCCACGCTCTGTAACGCTGAGCTCCAGGCACCCGTGAAGCCCCAGGGGTCAAGGCTGGTGGGCCGGGGCTGGGAGGCCTGCACGCCTGGGTTCTGGGTCCCTAAACCAGTACCCATCCACCACAGCCACCATGATCTGGCTTCGAAACAGGAGGTGCCTTGAGCCGCTCCAGGGCACCCCGAAGTGGGTCCCCGTTCTGGGGGAGCTGCAAAAGACCCTCCAGAAGGGCGAGTACCTGCCCCTCCGTCCGCTGCCCATGTTCGAGAGTAACTTTGTTCAGGTCTCCAGTTCCCAGTGCCCCAGGGCTGAGAGGGACAGAGGGGAAGCAAGGCCTCCCATGCTGGGGGATCTTGAGAGGGAATGGGATTTAGCAGTCCCTATGTGGGCGACGATCAGGCTGCGGCTGCTGGAGGAAGGAGTGGTCCCAGCCCCTCTCCCTGGCTGTCCCAGGTGACCCATCAAGGGGGCCCGGTGTTCGTGAATCACAGAACCAACCGGCTGGCCATGGGCGTGGCCGCCTCCCTGCCCGGCCTGGTGTTGCCTGACATCTTGCTGATCGGCCAGCCCGCCGAGGACAGGGACTGCTCCGGCCTCGTGCTGACCAGGTGCTGCATCCCCCAACCCCTCGGCCGCCCCCTCCACCCCTCCTGCTCTAGACGCTCTGCTCCCCCTCTCCCAGGATGATCCCCCTGGACCTCGTCCACCTCTGCGTCCACGACCTCTCTGCCTGGCGCCTGAAGCTGCGCCTGGTCTCGGGCCGCCAGTACTACCTGGCCCTGGACGCCCCCGACAATGAGGTGGGCTTCCTGTTCCACTGCTGGGTCCGCCTCATCAACCTGCTTCAGGAGCCGGCTCCCACCTGGGCCCCCAGGACCATGCGCACGGCCCCCCTGGATGTGCCCCTGGCCAAAGCGCCTGCCTCCACCTGGCACCTGCAGGTGGGATCCCAGCTCCACAGACCAGGGCATGGCAGGCCCCAGGAACCCTCCGGCCAGATCCAGAGGGAACTGGGACCAAGAGCCCAAAGTCTAGGCCGGGGGCCTGGACCCCTGAGTCAGGGAGGAGGAGCTGGGGGCCTAGACTCCTGGGTCTGAGGGAGGAGGGGCTGGGGCCTGGACTCCTGGGTCTGAGGGAGGAGGGGCTGGGGGCCTGGACTCCTGGGTCTGAGGGAGGAGGGGCTGGGGCCTGGACTCCTGGGTCTGAGGGAGGAGGGGCTGGGCCTGGACTCCTGGGTCTGAGGGAGGAGGGGCTGGGGGCCTGGACTCC
>NW_026665449.1:0-1633 GCF_009828535.3 Hylobates moloch | reverse complement strand
CACCTACCTGTGCTTCAGATCTCAGCATGATCAGCCCTAGTGATAATCACCATTATGCTTCCCTTGGCCCCAACTGAGGTCAGTTTCCCTCTCATAATCTCTCATGGTAACATGTGTCTATTAGTCAGTAGAATTTAGCACAATTGGAATCTTCCAGATACTTTAAACCCCATGAAGGCCAAGGCTATGCCTACTTTATATATCAGCAGCAGTGCCTGGCACAGGGGAGACCCATTTCATAGAGAATGGACGAGTCAATGACGGAGTGAATGATAAGTAGATGGATGAATCAATAACAGGAGCACCCTAGATCCATTTTACCCTGGCAGAGATCTGGCATTAAGTCCAAGAAATCTTACCCCTTTGATTGCTGGACTAGGGTAGGTCCCGGAAATACACATATATATATATGTATGTATATATATATATATTATATATATATAAATGCATATACATATGTATTTATATATATATAATATATATATATATACATGTCACAGTTTCTTATCCACTTGTTGATAGATGGGCATTTGGGTTGGTTCCTTTTTCTTTATTACTAAATTAATGGCAGCAATAAATCCAGAATATTCTTCATTACCCTAAAGTCTGCCCTGTCTCCCCAAGTCCCTTACACATCAGGACACCTTTGTGCCCATAGGTCATGGGCAGTGCTGGGCAGCCACCACTGTCCACACAGATAGGACAGTCAGCAACGTGAGGTGGTTCTGCCTGCAGGGGCCTCATCCCAGGCACAGAAAGCAAGAGCCCTGGGTGGAGCTGAAGGTGCTCTGCTGGGCTTGTGAGGAGTCCCATTTGTCAGTGAATTGACAAGAAACAGGACAAAATGAATCCTCCAATGTGGATGAGCCTGCCCCTGGGATCTGGAAAGCTAATAACAGAGAAAAACCAATATAGACAAAGGATTTTAAACAGGATTATGGTCAATTAAGCTAATTAGAAAAGGATACTTGAAGGAGTATTTGGGACACAGGAATCAAAAACACCAGGAAGACATGAGGAGTTTTTCCAAGTTTCTACACTATAGCAATACTTAGATAACCAATACCAGTGTATTAATGAGAAATTATTACTATTATTATTATTATTATTATTTTGAGATGGAGTCCCACTCTATCATCTAGGTTGGAGTACAGTGGCATGATCTCAGCTCACTGCAACCTCCGCCTCCCTGGTTCAGGAATTCTGGTGCCTCCGACTCCCGAGTAGCTGGGACTACAGGTACACGTCAGGATGCCTGGATAATTTCTGTATTTTTAGTCCAGATGGGATTTCACCATGTTGGTCAGGCTGCTCTCCAACTCCTGACATGAAGTGATCTGCTCTCTTCAGCCTCCCAAAGGGCTAGGATTACAGGTGTGGGCCACTGTGCACAGCCAAGTAATTATATCATCATGGGAATAAAAAGTATACATTGAGTTACAAACTAATTACCAAAAGATATTTTAAAAGAAAGGTAGACTTGTATCAATTCAGACAAAGGCATTCTTCCCATCCAAACTGTTCACTGGTGCATTGATCTTGAATTTGACCATCTGGGGAAGGGGCGTGGCCTCTCCTGACAGCAGGGCTCTGGGGCCCAGGCAGGGAGAATGCGGTCTCAGAATGACGCCCT
>NW_026665448.1:0-1633 GCF_009828535.3 Hylobates moloch | reverse complement strand
GAGGAAAAAAAATATCAGGCAGGATATGCTGTTACCACCCAAAATGAATTAATAGAGAAGGGAACTCTTCAGTTCAAGTCAGCCCAACCTGCAGAACTTTCTGCCCTTACCTGAACATGTCACATAGCTAAGGAAAAGTCAGTAAATATTTATGGATAGTAGATATGCTTTGGAGTAGTACGTGATTTTGGCATGATATGGAAACTACGAAGGTTTCTCACCTCTAGTGGGATCCCCATCAAAAATGGACTCCAAACAGATGAGCTCCTTTCTGCTATCCTGTTACAAATGCAGATTGCTGTTATTAAGACTGAAGCTCACACTTGTAGAAATGAACCCAAATATCAGGGAAATGCTTTAGCAGATTTTTATGCCAAATCAGCTAGTGCTGAAACCATCAAGATATGCAATCTGAATGAACTCCGTAAGATTAATCCAAGCGAATTTCCTTAGGATGACCTATTTAATAAACAGTGCAACGCATCTGATTTGGAAAAACAAAATTGGTATCTAAAAGGATGTAAATTTAATGGGAAGCAAAGACTCACAGAGGGCCCGGACGGCCGCCTGGTCCTTCCTGAATCTTTGAAGCTTCCATTATTGAAAGCTCTCCACAGCTCATCATGGAACAAAGTGATCCAAATTATCAAAAAATACTGGTGGGGTGACTATTCTGAAATTGCTAGAATGGTTTATAATCAATGTTTGACTTGGCAAACTCATAATCCCAGAAAAACTTGAGGCAGTATATTTCCACCACCTGATGGACCATTTGAACATTTACAGATGGACTTCATTCAGTTACCACCCTCAATGGGGTATCAGTATGTTCTTGTAATAGTTTGCATGTTTTCTGGTTGGATAAAGGCCTTCCCATGTAGGAAAGCTGATGCTGTGACCATAGCTAAGAAATTATTAGAAAATGTTTTTCCTTTATGGGGGATCCCTCTAAAAATCCCCAGTGATAGAGGAACTCATTTTACTGGGCAAGTTATAAAGCAGTTAAATAAGGTGTTACTGACACAGTGGCATTACCATTGTCCTTATTACCCTCAGTCTTCAGGAAAGCTTGAAAGAACAAATGGCATTTGAAAACTGAAACTGGCCAAGTTAACTGAATCAACTGAGTTGCCTTGGCCAAAGTACTACCTTTTGGCTTTAATGGCAATCAGATTCACTCCTGTTACATAAACTGACCCCTTATGAAATAGTCACTGGGAGGCCTATGTCCCTAATAATAGCATCTCATGCTTCTCCTGCTCTGTTAAACTCTGATATGACTAAATACTGCAAGGCTTTAATGTATTATGCCAAAGTATACTTCCAGCAGGTAAAGGAAGCATTTTGAGATCCACCAGCTGAGGACAATCAAACCCTCCATGGTCTGGAACCTGGAGACTGGGCCTTCTGGAAATGACATCAGAGGAAGATCACTCTTGAACCTCGTTGGACGGGACCATACCAAGTCCTTCTCACCACCCACAGTGCAGAGAAGCTTCAGGGCTTTGAACCGTGGGTCCACATCTCACAACTCAAAAGGGCCCCCTCAGAATCCTGGAACTATATACCCGTTGGAGACTTTAAGGTAAAGCTGACCAGGGAAATCTCTTCCCAGAAGCAGACAGCATCCTGG